>NC_081417.1:141418600-141569872 GCF_949786415.1 Peromyscus eremicus
CTCTGTAAACTCAGGGTACTGCTAGTTGGTGCTTGAATTCTTACAAGCACTTGCTAACTGTCTCAAGAATGAATTCCTAGGTCAAAGATAGCAGTCAAGTCCCACCCTTTGTGTCAACCCAACCCAACTGTCAGAGCTGCCAGTGTTGAAGGTGATTCAGAGCCAGATCTGGGCTCCGTGGAAAGTGCCAACATTGCCGAGTGAAATGGGCTGGGTGTTGTCCATCTCTGCCAAGTGAATAGACCAATGCTTTCTTACGTGTGAACTTAAACTGGTTCAAGGCCTTATGTTGTGAATGAGAGACAGAAGGGAGAGATGCTGTTGTTTTTAGTGTCTGTGGTGGTGTGTACTTGGGAGGGAATGGGGTGAGGACAATGCACTTGTAGAGACTCCACAGACTCAGTGGTAGAGACTTGTAAGCAGGATTCTTCCCTAGCTCATAGCCGACAGCACACTTGAGGATTCCCGTTGGGAACATGCTTGGAAACTTGTTTTTGTTTTTGTCAAGACATGATCTCCGAATGTAGCTCTGGATGTCCTGAAACTCCTGAAACTTACTCTGTACACCAGACTGGTCTTTAACTCACAGAGATACATCTGCCTCTGCCTCCCAAGAACTTGGATTTAAAGACGTGCACCACTACACATGGCCTGGTTTGTGCTTGGAAATTTTTTAAGTCCTTTTTTCTCCCAAACAAATTTAATGTTAGGAGAATTGGACAAGTATTCAGGGTGTTTGGGGCAAGTGGATACCTAAGGGAAACAGTGCTATATTGATGGTTTGAGTCTACACTAAGAGATTTTCTATTATGAAGGAAAAGAAAAAAATAAAACTTAATCCTACCCCCAGCAATGGCCAGAGACACCTTGGTGGTGGTGGTGGTGGTGTTCTATCAGCCGGGGCAGAGCAGATGGCAGTCCTTTGTTCATCCTAGCTTGATGCCTGGCTTGGTGGACAAAGCTGTTACATGCCTAGGGCACGTTAAAAAAAACTAACAAGGGGCTGGTTAAGAGCACAGCCTGTTCTGTTACCCAGTACAGGCTGCAACGGCACACACCTGGAGCCCCAGCACTCAGGAGGATGAGGCAACAAGAATCACCAGTCCTGGGCCAGCCTGTACTACATTACTGAGACCCTGCCAAAAAAGGAAGAAGGGGGGGGGGGCTCGGGAGGTAGAGGCAGGTGGATCTGAGTTCAAGGCCAGTCTAGTCTACAGAGTGAGTTCCAGGGCAGCCAGGGCTACACAGAGAGACCTTGTCTCCAAAAAAAAAAGGGGGGGGGGGGGGAGGCTGGAGAGATGGCTCAGCGGTTACGAGCACTGGCTGCTCTTCCAAAGGTCCTGAGTTCAATTCCCAGCAACCACATGGTGGCTCACAACCATCTATGAGATCTGGTGCCCTCTTCTGGCCTGCAGAGCAGGCATACATGCAGGCAGAACACTATATACATAATAAATAAATAAATCTTTAAAACAAAACAAAAACCAGACAAACAGAAACTTAAGAAATAGACCAAGGAGCCTTCCATGGTGCTTGCCTGTAACCCAGAACTCAGGAGAGTAAGGCCAGGGTCAGAGCTTCAGGCCAGCCTGGACTGTGTAGTGAGACTTTTTCTTTTTAAAACAAAAACACACAAAGAAGTTTGCATTCCACAGAGTGGAAAGCATTTTTAGTATTTTTATATCTTTTTAAGTAGCGATGGTATATCTCCTCTGTATAATTGTATCTTTTTCAAGTTTTTATCTAGCCGTATCTACCTGTATGGATGTCTTGCCTTCATGAATGTCTGCCCACTGGCATGTCGGGTGCTGTGGAAACCAAAAGAGGGAGTTGAATTCCCTGAATCTGGAATTACAGATGGTTAGCCACCACCATCTGGGGCTGGGGGTCAAACCCTCGTCCTCTAGAAGAGCAGCCTAGCCACTGACCCATCTTTCCAGCCTCTAATTTTATCTTTGTTTGTTTGTTTTCTGTTTTGTTTTAGGTTTTTTGTTTGTTTGGGGGGGTTCGAGACAGGATTTCTCTGTGTAGCACTGGCTGTCCTGGATCTCGCTCTGTAGACCAGGCTGGCCTCGAACTCACAGAGATCCACTTGGCTCTGCCTCCAGAGTGCTGGGATTAAAGGCCTATTCCGCCACCAGCCACCTAATTGTATCTTTTTAAAAATTATATTTGCATAAGCTCTTTTTCTGACAAGAACAGTTTTTTCCCAACATGAGCATATTCTGTTGTTTGTTTGTTTTTGTTGTTTGTTTTGTTTTTGAGACAGGATTTCTTTGTAGCTTTGGAGCCTGTCCTGGAACTTGCTGTCAACCAGGCTGGCCTTGAACTCACAAAGATCCATCTCTCTCTGCCTCCTCAGTGCTGGGATTAAAGGCATGCACCACCGCTGCCCAGCGTTTGTTTGTTTTGTTTTTGTTTTTTGAGACAGGGTTTCACTATGTAATCTTGGCTGGTCTCAAACTTGCTGTGTAGACCAGACTGGCCTTGAACTCAGAGAGAGCTGCCTGCCTTTGCCTCCAAAATGCTAGGATTAAAGGTGTGTACCACCATGCCCAGCACACATTTTCGAATTTATGATGTCCTCTCGCCCCTCGTCTTCCTCACCATCCCTTACATGAGGATGCATGGCTTGGTCAGAAGGAAGGCCTATCGCCTCTTCTGGGCTTGGCAGGATTTCATTGGCCACCTTGACAGTTAGCCTGAAGTAAGCAAGCAGTTCTATTGCATAAGTAGCCTGGTTTCTACCAAATGTGGAGAGGACAAGGAACCCCTCTAAATTTAGATGTAATTGGCAGCCATGAAGAGTGAGGCCTTGAAGTAAACCCTTGGAGATCCAGGCTTCTGCCAGCTTCTGTGTACCTGAGAGATAATCTCCACCTCGGGAAACCGCCTTCCAGCTGAGTCTGAGTTTGGCAGATCTCCCCTTTCTGCTTACAGATCACTTCTTCGTGTGCATCTTAACCCTCCAGTCCTGGGATGGACACTAGCCAGGCTGAGCCGAGAGGATTCAGACCAGCCTGTGACTTCCTGTGGTTCTAGCTTTATAATATGTACTCGTGATAACCACAGCAATCATTAATTCTGTGTGCCAGACACGGTGCATATATTCTCGTTTTTCTCAAAAAGCTATAAACTCACTTTTCCCCCATCACTTTAACAGAAAGAAGGAAGCAGTTGTCTGATCACTTAGCTAGGGAATCACTGCCTGGAGTTTGTATGTGGTAGAACAGAGGGCCTGAGCACCAGCTAAGAGGCAGAGATGGTGGGGCTCTGCCTCTTGTCTAGAATATGAGTTTAGGGATAGGGTGGCTGAAAATTGACTGTGTAGCCAAGGATGGCTTTGAAGTCCTTGTCTTCCAGCCTGTTCCTCCCAAGTGCTGGGTTGTGTGCCAATGTCCCCAGCTATCCCAGAACTTTTACTCATTTGCTCTGGAGCCTGGACTGTGAGAGCATGAGGGTGTAATTAATAAGCCTGTTTATTTGCTTAGAACATCTCACAGTATATCCTGGGCTGGCCTCCCATCCGTGATCCCTTTGGTCTCCCCCTTTCCAGTGCTGGGATTGCAGGTATGTATTATCATGCCTAGCTCGTTTGGATTTTAGAGTAAAAGTATACCTAGGTTTGTGCCTTTCCCCCAACTCCATGTCTGCAGCCTAGTAATGGCAAGCTGTGTCAGTAACATAGATATGTTTATCTTTCTATAATTTCAGAATTGTGTAAATAATAAATTCAAGGGCTATTTCAATTTTGTTGGTTTCAAGCCACCAGATATTCTTTACTTCACTTGGTATAGTCCTAGTTTCTAAAACCCAGAGCATAGTTCAGTAAACAAACATTCCCATTCACTGCAAGACCCAAGTGTCCTCCCCACTTCTAAGGGACCTGCACTTGTCTTTATGGTGCCTTGCAGGTTTGTGTACGTGTGGGACACCACAAGCAGAAGGATCCTGTATAAGCTGCCTGGCCATGCTGGCTCCATCAATGAAGTGGCTTTCCACCCTGACGAGCCCATCAGTAAGTCTGGAGAAAACAAGACTCGGGGGACAGAGGCAGGCAGGGGTCAGTTATGTGAATCCAGTGCTAACACTTGGGTTTTGAGGTATTTTGGTATGAGAGTTTTTTTGTTTGGTTTGTTTGGGTTGGGTTGGGTTGGGTTGGGTTGGGGGGGGGGTCAGGGTGGTTTGGCTGTAAGAAAAGGCAGTTGTCAGCATAAAAGGAGATGTCAGTGCTATAGCAACCTAGGATTTCTTGTTACACTAATATTCAGATGAAATTGGAAACTCTTCCCCCAAGCCCCCAGACAAGAGTTTTCTCTGTGTAGCCCTGGCTATCCTGGAACTCTGTATGCCAGGCTGGCCTTGAACTCACAGAGATCCACCTGGCTATGCTTCCCAAGTGCTGGGATTAAAGGGCGGCGGCACCACCACCCGGACTGTTGGGGTTCTTTTGTCAAATTTCAGTTCAGCTTCTCTCCATGACTTAGTCTCTTGGAGTGGCAGGGACTGTAGACAAGAACGACTTAGGAATATTTATAATAAATTTGATTAAGCTGGGCAGTAGTGGTGGTGCATGCCTTTAATCCCAGCATTCGGGAGGCAGAGGCAAACGGATCTCTGTGAGTTCGAGGCTAGCCTGGGCTACAGAGCGAGTTCTAGGAAAGGGGCAAAGCTACACAGAGAAATCCTGTCTCGAAAAACAAAAAATAAATAAATAAATAAATTTGATTAGCTAAGCCAGGTAATAGGCTTTATATTTAAAGGAAAAAAAAAAAAAAAAAAAAAACATGTTGCCTGTCTCCAGGGCTTTTCTTGGGTCTGACTTACAAGAGCATCAGGATTTGAGCCCGGTCATGTTTCCCATAGCATAGCCACCCTCGAGGCTTCAAGGGGACTTAGATTGAAAGGCCAGGCTGCAATTTCCTGTGTGTAGTGTTTGGGAGGAGAATTCAAGCTCAATCCAATTGCTCTCACATGTCACGATTGCCTCTTGACACAGGGCCCTTGAGCCCAAGTGTTCCCAAGCCTTCATTGTCTCCTCTCTGCTCTTTTTCCTCAGTCCTCTCAGCATCCAGTGACAAGAGGCTGTACATGGGTGAGATTCAGTGAAGATGTAGGCTGGAAGGCTCCCAGGCTGTGGGACCTGAGGCTCAGACTACATGATTGGCCAGAGTCACATGGTGTCCAGGCTGACCTGCCTTCAGATGACCGTCACTAGCAAGCAGCTGGAGGTGATGGCCATACTCCAGCAACCACTTGTACCCCATTTACAGGACAGCTGTGGCCTCTGGTACCACCTGCCAGATTTCAGGGATTGGTTTCTTTTTACAAAATAAGATGTCTTCAGAGGGACAAACATTGGGTTTGAGGTCTCCTGTTTTTTAACCTATGCTGGAGACAGGCGATGTCACTTGAAGTTTGTTAGTTGGATTTGTTTTCTGTTTTATTTTAAATTGAGCAACTGGCTTGTGTGATATTCTTCTTTCTGTGTTTGAGTCATTTTATATTAAAAATTCAAACAGATACCTTTTTACAAGAACCTTGTGGCTTAGATTTCTTATTTCTTGCTGTCTTTCCTCTGAGGCTTGACTGCTGTAAGTTAGAGCAAGCCTCCATTTACACTTCAGAGACGCTGTTTACTTGGAGGACACCCCCCCAGGAGTGAAAATGACATAGTATAATTATCAGTAGCAAATACTTTTCTGTAACTACAAGCAGAGCATCCAGAAAGTGATAAGTGAGGTCCAGAAGAACCTGGCTCTTGTATATTGGGACACAGTCTCTGAATAGGGTCTGTCAGCTCTGCCTCCTGCCCAAAGCGTTTTTCTTAGTGGCAGTCCTGTGCTGGGGCTCCTGGAGTAGACACAGCCATGGCAGCCCCAGTCGGTGCCCTTGGCCAGAGTACAGCATCATGAGCAGCCCAAATGGGAGATGGATGTTTTCGTAGGCTTTGGCCAAGGCATTTTCTGTGGCTTTTTATGATCTTGTTTATTTGTCTGACTTTTCCTGCTCTGACAGAGATGTGCCTTCTACTAAAACAGGTTCCTACCTCCCTGGGGTCTCTGGTTGACTATGTCTAGCACACAGACAGTCACTAATGAATCCATCTGCTCCTAAGAAGTAGAATGTATATTTTTTGAACCGTCTATCTCAAAGCAAAAAGTCTTCCTATCTTCAACAATTCTGAGCATGTTTGGCTTTAGACTTTTGGCCCATGAACTTAAATCATATTTATCATAAGTCAAAGAGGATGCTATCCTGGGTTTACAGCATAGTCATTCAACACCACCAAGCCCTGTTGTGTGACAGGCAGAGTCGTCATTGTTGAGAGCAGAGACAGAAGAGATCTTGTCCTTGCCATCATGAGAAGTGTACAAACCAGAAGAAAACAATGTTGGAAATAAACTCCTTTTTTTAAGTGAGCACATGCCAGAGATTTATTTAACTTATTAATGAAGAAGCCAGCAGGATGTAAAGCTCTCAGAGCAATTTACTTTAATACAGTGAGTGAAGTTTGAGTAAAGCACACTGGAAACACGGGGGAGCCATTTATCGTGCCTGCGAGAGAACAAAGAGGCATCAGAGATGCTGTGATTGTGCTGGGATATGGACAGAAAACAAGGAGGGCTGTCTAAAAGCAGGCACAAACCTCAGGGGAGGTGGTGTGCCCTGAGCCAGAGACCGCAAGTGTGATTGGAGACGGGGACAGCAAACCCCCAAATCCCATAGAGCATAAACTTCGGGTACTGGATCCTGTAGAATGAGGTTTCTCAGGGTGTGTTCCACAGACTTCACATACTCTGAGTTTAAAGATCCCATTGTCAGGTATATTTGGGAAAGACAGGGGTTAAAAAGCATGGAACTGGCTTCATTACTTTGAGCCTTTACCATACAAGGTACTGTGTACTGTGGGATCCGGCCAGACACGGCATGAACTGTAATCCCAGCACTTAGAACCTAGAGACAGGAGAATCAAGTTCAAGGTCATCCTCTGCTGCATAGCTAGTTGGAGGCCAGCCTGAGTTTGGTTGCCAGAAACTGATTAAAATCCAGATGCATGGGGGCTGGTTAAGAACACTGGCTGTTCTTCCAGAGGTCCTGAGTTCAATTCCCAGCACCCAGATGGTAGTTGCAACCATCTGTAATGAGATCTGGCTCCCTCTTCTGGCCTGCAGGGATACATGCAAACAGAACACTATATACATAGTAAATAAATAAATCTTTAAAAAAAAAAAAAAAAAAACTCTAGATACGGTGGTGCTCATTTATAATCCCAAGCACTCAACATGGAGATGAGAGTTAGAGACAGGGATTGTGTAGAAGCTCATAGACTAGCTAGCCTGAAGCACCCACACAGCATGGCAGACACAAGAGAAACCTGCCTCAAAACAGTAACATAGAAGCCGGGCGGTGGTGGCGCACGCCTTTAATCCCAGCACTCGGGAGGCAGAGCCAGGCGGATCTCTGTGAGTTCGAGGCCAGCCTGGGCTACCAAGTGAGTCCCAGGAAAGGCGCAAAGCTACACAGAGAAACCCTGTCTCGAAGAGAAAAAAAAAACAGTAACATAGGGGAAGAAAAGAACTCATCACAACCGGGCAGTGGTGGCGCATACATTTAATCCCAGCACTCAGAAGGCAGAGCCAGGAGTATCTATCTCTGTGAGTTCGAGGCCAGCCTGGTCAACAGAAAGAGATCCAGGACAGGCACCAAAACTATACAGAGAAACCCTGTCTTGAAAAAAATCAAAACAAACAAAAAGAACTCATTACACAGACACACAAATATATATATATGTATGGGGGGGGCTACCCGCAACCCCCACATTTTCCCAGAGTGCTCTTGAGTAGGAGCAGTAGGAAATATTAGATAGAAGGATTTATAGTGTTCAGATCAACGGATAGAAAATACAGGATAGCCTCAAGAGGGCCTGGAACCTAGTCCAACAGGCCCAGACTGTCTCTGCCCCAGAGTATTTATAGAAATGCCAAGGGGTGGAGCAAAAGATTCCCCCAGCACAGCCAAGTGCAGACCATCTCAGACACCTGTACTCAGGCCCATGGTCCAATCATCCTCTATGCAGACCTGCTGGGTAAAGCCACTAAGAAACCTGAAAATGGTCTCCCCTCATATATACATGTCTTGAAAGGGAATGGTGACTGTCATCTGGCCAAGCACTAACTAGTTACATATATGGCTATGATGGCCTTCTCCAGGAAAAATGTGGCCCCAAATGGCTTCAGCCTGGTCTTCATTCCTCCACAGAAATCATAAGTAGCTTTTTTAAATTTATTTTTATTTTATATGCATTAGTGTTTTGCTTGCACGTATGTCTGTGTGAAGGATTTGGATCCCCTGGAACTGGTTCTATGGATAGATGTGAGCTGCCATGTGGGTGCAGGGTTGAACCTGGGTCCTCTAGAAGAGCAACCAGTGCTCTTAACCTCTGAGCCATTTCTCCAGCCCCCTTACAAGTAGCTTCTTTTTTTCTCTTTCTTTTCTTTTCTTTTCTTTTCTTTTTTTTTTTTTTCAGAGCTGAGGACCAAACCCAGGGCCTTGTGCTTGCTAGGCAAGCACTCTACCACTAAGCTAAATCCCCAACCCCCCACAAGTAGCTTCTTAACACCTCTTTTTAAATTTAATTTTATGTGAATTGGTGTTTTTGCCATTGGTGTCCGGTCCCCTGGAACTGGAGCTACAGACAGTTGTGAGCTGTCATGTGGGTGCTGGGAATTGAACCCAGGTCCTCTTAACTGCTAAGCCATCTCTCCAGCTCCTAAATTTAATTTTTAATCTGTGTATGTGCCTGCTTATCAGTATGTGCATCATGTGTGTGCAGTATCCACAAAGGCCAGAAGAGGGCATCGGATCCTGGAAAGCTGTAGTTACAAGCAGTCATGAGCTACCTGATGTGGGTGCGGGGATCTGAACTCAGGTCTTCTGAAAAAAATAGTGAATGCTCTAAACTGCAGCATCCAGCCTCTTTAACCCTTATTAACACCAGATCCACATGCCTCAGTTCGGTCCCTTCTACTCACCTCATTGTGTGTTTGTAAGCATGGTGTGTATGTGTGGGCACCTGTGCCATGATACACATGAGAAGAGGATAAGGTGGTAGAGTTGATTGCATCCACCTTTACAGGGGTCACCAGACTTGCACCAGCAAGCACCTGTTGGAATTAACACATGCCACAGTGTGCATGTGGAGGTCAGAGAATAACTTGGAATTGGCTCTCTCTGGCCATGTGGATCCCTTGGGTCGAAGTCAAATTATCAGGCTTGGCAATGCCTTTACCCATGGAGCCACTGCACTTCCAAAGGCCTCCCAGTCCCTTGAGTTGATGGTGACTGGAGAGTGGAAGGCCTCAGAGGCTGAGGGGGTTTCCTTCAACCCCTTCAGTCCTTCCTAGTTCCTTACAGGGCTGAGTAGGAGCCATTAGCAGGAAATGGCGGTACCACTTAGGATGGAAGCGAATAGAAGCCCTAGCTGGGAATAAAGATTTAAGCATAAAACATCTCCAGGGGGTGCAGATTGTCTCCTTACTTAGGGAGAGACAGATTGCTCCCGAATGAGTAATGGCATCTCTAGCTTTCAGTTAATTTCCCTTTATGACTTCCAGTCTCTAGCACTTAATACCGTGGGCACTTAAAGCCAAACATCTTTTTCACTGGGTGGTTTTTGTGAGCTGAACTGTGAGGGAGGTGGACTTTTAAATCATTTTTCTACACACACGCACCGGCACAATTATTTCTTCTAGCCTGTGGCCCCAGTTCCGTCTATCCCTAATCCCCCTTCAAACAGTTGATTTACGAACAGTTCGTGAGCACAGGTTGGCCCTGTCTTCCTTCCCTGCCTCCCCTGGTTGTACAGAGACAGTTGACCGTTTCAGGGGAGAGAAGAGAAGTCCTGGCAATGTCAGTGACCTCAGTCAGGGAGGAGTCCCCTAGAGAGGGAGAACCAGTCATCCGTCGTCCCGTGTAATCAGGTGACAGGCAGAGTTGACTTGTCTGGAACCAGCTGTCAGTTTCTTCATTATCAAAACCAGAGTATTTGTAAACCGGGCGGTGGTGGCGCACACCTTTAATCCCAGCACTCGGGAGGCAGAGCCTGGCGGATCTCTGTGAGTTCAAGGCCAGTCTAGTCTACAGAGTGAGATCCAGGACAAGCACCAAAACAACACAGAGAAACCCTGTCAATAAAAAACAAACAGTATTTGCTAACCAAAGAATCTACTGGGGCTGGAGAATTGGCTCAGAAGTTAAGAGCACCAACTGCTCTTCCAGAGGTCCTGAGTTCAATTCCCAGCAACCACATGGTGGCTCACAACCATCTGTAATGAGATCTGGCGTCCTCTTCCGTGTACATAATAAATAAATAAATCTTTTTTTTAAAAAAATAAAAAAAAAGTCTACTGCTTCTTAAGAGGGGAGAAGGGGGAACAGAACGGAGGTAAGAATCCCTGAGCAATTTGGGATGTGAGAATTTGAGCCTTAGAGGAACGCTGTTGGAAACCTGGGTTGACAGGACTGTTCCTTCTCGGGGATTGGGGGCAGGTTCGCTAGGTTTGATCCCTAGCACCAAAAACCCCAAAACAAATCAAGACTTTGAGACTAGACAGCTGGTAGCCAGGGCCAGAGTGTGTGTAGGAGGGGTGAATTTAACATGGCAGCCTCTTTCCATGGGACCAAGTAAAGCCCCATGCATATAGTGACCCTTCTCTGACCGCACCCTGAGTGGACCCCTACCCGCTGCACTGAGCCCTGGGCTGCACCAGACTCCTACGCATCGAGTTTTTTTCTCCTTCCACTCTGAAGCCCACCTAGACTCTTGCATTCCTTAACTTGGGTCAGTTTTGCTCCTTAAAGGACATTTGACGATATTTGAAGATACCTGTGCTTGTCTGGTCAGCAGAGGCAAGGATACACCAAGAATCTGCTGCTCTAGAAAGTGATTCATGGCACTGTCAAGAAAACCTGCTTTAGAACAGTGATTTTCATTCATTCGTTTTGTTTCTATAGAGGTGACTGAAGCCAGGGCTTCAGGCATGCTATGTAAGTATTTTATAACCATGGAGCAGTGATTCTAAAGGGGGGCTTTCCTGGGCCAGCAACAGCAGCAACACTCAGAACTTCTTTTTTTTTTTTTTTTTTTTTTTTTTTTTTTAAAGAATTATTTATTTATTATGTATACAGCGTTCTGCCTGCAGGCCAGAAGAGGGTGCCAGATCTCATTACAGATGGTTGTGAGCCACCATGTGGTTGCTGGGAATTGAACTCAGGACCTCTGGAAGAGCAGTCAGTGCTCTTAACCTCTGAGCCATCTCTCCAGCCCCCAGAACTTCTTAAAAATGCAAATTCTAGAGGTCAGGTAGTGATGGCACACTCCTTTAATCCCAGCACTCAGGAGGCAGAGGCAGGTAGATCTCTGTAAATTCCAGGCCAGCCTGTTTTACAGAGTGTGTTCCAGGACAGCCAGGCCTCCACAGAGAAACCCTATCTCAGGGAAGGAGGAGGAGGAGGAGGAGGAGGAGGGGGGGGGGAGGGGGAGGAGGAGGAGGAGGAGGAGGAGAAAGAAGAAGAAGAAGAAGAAGAAGAAGAAGAAGAAGAAGAAGAAGAAGAAGAAGAAGAAGAAGAAGAAGAAGAAGAAGAAGAAGAAGAAAGAAGAAACAATTTAAGGGGAAGGTGATGTTCAATTATCCGTAGTTTTGGTTTTGGTTTTTTATCGGGGTTTTTTTTTTTTTTTTTTTTTTTTTTTGGTTTTTGTAATGCTGGTAATTGAACCTCTGACCTCATATGCTAGGCAAGTGTTCAGCTGAATACACCTCCCAGCCTGCATCATCCTGGTGGGCCTGATTCATCTTTGAGAAACTGTGTTCAGAAGTGCTGACCTTTCTGATCCCTCCGAGGGACACTGCAGAGGCTTCTCCTATTTACTCCATTGTTATCCTTCACTATCCGCTGGGTTTGAGGCTCATCCCTGTGCACCGCATTACCCCATGGAGCAACAAGTCCAAAGAAGGGAAGTTACCCACCCAAGATCATCCAGCTAGTACGAGGAGAGCAAGCTTTTAACCTAGCTGGATCCTTTCCAGGCACCGCAGTGTGGACTTTAATGGCTTCTTCTTGTCTTGAATGCACACTGGAATCACCCAGGGAGCCTTTAAAAGCCCAGACTCAGGCTGAGCTCCAGACCAACTAAACCTGAATCTTGGCGACCCGCCTCAGGAAAGCTCCTCAGGTGGCTCCAAGGGGCAATCAAAGCTGAGAATACTGGTACTGGCCATCCTGTAGCTACACCAGAGGGCAGCACAGCACAGAGGGCAAACCCCCCACACACACACACACACAACATACACACCGGCACACACACACACACACACACACACACACACACACTGCCACCCACTGACTTACAAGAAAGCCAGCGGCTCTCACCTGTGCTGTGTGAGTTTCAGAACCTCTATCAAAGGCCCTGGTTGGACATAAATTCAGGAGCTTTGCCAAAGAAGCATGGTGGTCATCTCTGCCGGGTGGACTATGGAACTTCATGTAAAATAACCCCCTGAAAAGGCCCCTAACTTCTGCCAAGTCCCAACCAAGTACAAGGACTGTTGGGTGACTCCGTGCTAAGTAATGACTTAACCTACGTGTATAAGGCCTTGGGCTCCATCCCTAGCACCTCATAAACAACAAAAAAAATGTGGGGTGTCTTGATGCATACCTGTAATCACAGCACTTCAGAGGCTGGGACAGGAGGATTGCCTTGAGTTTGAAGCCACTCTAAGTTATATAAATACTAGGGCTATATAGTGAGACAGTCTCAATTTAAAAAAAAAAAATCCCAGGTACAACGTAAGTCAGGAAAGACCCTATAAGGTCCATCAGTGGGTCATAGTGATCCCTCCTCACTTTGCAGATAGGGCAACTGGAGGGAGCGAGGAGGGGGCACACAGATAACACAAACAGAGGTTTGGCTCTTTGAAATGAGGATGCTGGGGACTGAGCCAGGAACTTTGACTAAAGCACACGCTCTACTACTCAGCCAGACCCCAACCTCCCGAAATTTTTTATTTTGAAAAAATTTCAGACAAAAATTAAAGCTGTGCTTGATGACACAAACCTTTAATCCCAGCATGGTAGACAGAGGCAGGTGGATGTCTAGGTGAGTCGCAGGCCAGCCTGGTCTACATTATGAGTACCAAGCCAGTACAAAGTAAGATAGATAGACAAGATAGATAGATAGATAGATAGATAGATAGATAGATAGATAGATAGATATAGAGTGAGATAGATGATAGGTAGATAGGTGAGAGAGAGAGAGAGAGAGAGAGAGAGAGAGAGAGAGAGAAAGAGAGAGAGATGATAGGTAGGTAGATAGATGATAGATGAATGGATGGATGGATGGATAGATAGATAGACAGACAGACAGACAGACAGACAGATAGATAGGCCGAGCGGTGGTGGCACACGCCTTTAATCCCAACACTTGGGAGGCAGAGCCGGGCAGATCTCTGTGAGTTCATGGCCAGCCTGGTCTACAGAAGGAGATCCAGGACAAGCACCGAAACTACACAGAGAAACCATGTCTCGAAAAACCAAAAAAAAAAAAAAAAAAAAAAAAAAAAAAAAAGATAGATAGATAGATAGACAGACAGATAGATAGAAATCTCTAATAGATGCTTCCAGAGACCTGCCTATAAGTAGAAGGCAATGTCTAGAGAGGCGTTAGGTAAAATCTCGCTGAGGAGATGGCACGTGAGGTGAGCCTTACAGCAGTGGAGATTATGGACGAAGGAACAAGCTGGGGTAAGGACTGTCTATCCAGGTCCTGGGGGAAGCAACACACCGGTTGGCAACAGTCTTGGCTGGCATGTGTAAGGCCCACACAACACACTGGACCGGAGAATCACAGGTAAGCAAGAGCCCCGGGAACTGCCGGGACAGCTGCGAAGGACTCCAAAGACAGCTGGAAGCACTGGCCTCAGCCTGTGCTCTGCACAGGAGGTCCCCAACTGAGCATGCGCTTGCTAAGGGCTGTCCACACATTGCGGGAAGGAGGGAAGAGAAAACTGGGGCTTCTGCACATCCAAAGGCTGCCTTGCAAAGCCACAGGCTTTGTTTGTTTGTTTGTTTTCTTTTTTTTTTTTTTTTTTTTTTTTTTTGAGAAAGGGTTTCTCTATGTAACAGCTCTGGCTGTTCTGGAACTTGCTTTGTAGATCAGGCTGGCCTTGAACTCACAGAGATCAGCCTGCCTTTGCCTCCCTAGTGCTGGGATTATAGGCATGTGCCACCACTGCCCGGCTAAGCCACACGCTTTTAAGGACGTCTTAAAGCACACAGCTATAATGAGTGAATTACAAGAAGTTTTTTAAAGATTTATTTATTTGTTTGTTTGTTTGTTTATTATATATGCAGTGTTCTGCCTGCAGGCCAGAAGAGGGCACCAGATCTTATTACAGATGGTTGTGAGCCACCATGTGGTTGCTGAGACTGAACTCAGGACCTCTGGAAGAACAAAAGCCAGTGCTTTTAACCTCTGAGCCATCTCTCCAGCCCACAAGAAGCTTTATACTCTTGTGGCAGAGGCCAGTGGATCTCTGGGCGCTCAAGGCTATCTTGGTCTACACAATGAGTCCCAGATCAGCCAGGGCTATGTAAACACACACACACACACACACACACACACACACACACACACACACACACACCCTGCAAAGATATTGCTAGCCTTTCCTGGCCGGGGGCCCTGGGTGTTCAAACGTAGGTGTTCAGGTAGAACTGTTCAGTGAGACACCTCTGGGGCCTTCTCAGTACCTCCACTCTGAGACCTTTCCTGAGACCCTACGATGGTCATCTCAGTCTCCGACAGACTGCTAAGAACAGACACCTGGTGACAGAAAAATGACAAGAAGTGGACAGCCAGCAGGGAATGGGAATCCCATCAGAGCACTTGAGACTCGCTGGCGGGCCCAGCCTGAGCTCGCTCATCTGTTCCTTTCTGCTCTTGGCCTTGGGACAAGCTCAGTGCAGCATAATGAAGGCCCAGCAGCAGTGTGGGGCTGCTGGGAGAGGCCTCCCCTCATCCCTCAATGTCCCCGCTCAGCTGGCCTCAGGGCCCACTTGAGCTGAAAGCCCATGTGTCCTCCAAGGGCTGGTGGGAGAAGAGATTTGTCTCAGCTGTCAGCAGATTCTGTGCGGGAGATTTGGGGGCCCCACAGCCCAGGAGAGGTCACTTCTGGCAGCACCATTTAGGATTGTGACCTTCCATCTCTGTGTAGCCCTATCCTCCACCCCACCCCCGCTGCTTCTCCTCCTCCTCCTCCTCCTCCTCCTCCTCCTCCTCCTCCTCCTCCTCCTCCTTCTAACAGAATCTCACTATAGAGCCAGCTAACGAGGTGCTTGGGTTCGTTCTTTAGTGGCTGGTATAGAATCCACTAACGCCTTAGGGTCTCTTGACTGACAGCGGTATCTTTGGTTCGGGGAAATGACGGAACCTAGGCCCAAGTACATGCCAGATCACCACTTTAACATCAGGACTGTCTTTTACTTACATTCAAATTTTTATTGTTTGCTATTTCAGGCAGGGTCTCCCTCTGTAGCCCAGGCTGGATTGGAAGTCACTGTTTAGCATAGGCTGGACCCAAACTCCAGTCAATGATCCTGCTTCAGTTTCTCAAGGGCTGAGACAAGTAAGTGTCACCGAGCTCAGCTATTTAGTTTTCTGGGTTTTTTTCCCTTAACATATATTTATTCTTGTGTGTGTGTGTGTGTGTGTGTGTGTGTGTGTGTGTGTACTCAATTGAGGTCACAAGACAACTTGCAGGAGTCAGGTCTCCACTTCCATCATGTGAGGACCAAGGTTCAAACTCGGGGTGCCAGGCCTGAAGACTGGCACCTTTCCCTGCTCATCTAGCTCTCCAGCCTCCCCCACACCTTTTGAGACAAGGTCTCATGTACCCTAGACTGGCCTCTCATTAGCTGTATGGCAGAGGATGCCTTTGAATTTCTGATCCTCCTGCCTCTACCTCCAGAGTGCCGGGATTAGAAGCATGCACTGCTGAACCTTGCTTTATGTGATGCTAGGGTCTGAACCCAGGGCTTCATGCATGCTAAAGCAAGCACTTACCAACTGAGCTACAACCCTAGACCATATTTAGGGTGGTTTTAAAGGCTGGATCTATGTAATCCAGGCCGGCCCGGAATTTATGATCCTCTTGCCTCTTCCTTTGGAGAGCTAGGATTAGAGGGGTGTCTTAGTTAGGGTTTCTATTGCTGTGAAGAGACACCATGACCATGGCAGCTCTTATAGGGAAAACATTTAATTGGCTGGTTTACAGTTTCAGAGTTCAGTCCATTATCATCATGATGGGACATGGCGGCGTGCAGGCAGACATGGTGCAGGAGAAGAAGCTGAAAATTCTACATCTTGACCAGAAGGCAGCAGGAAGTGAACTGAGACATTGGGTGTGGCTTGAGCATATATGAGACCTCAAAGCCCTCCCCCCACATTGACATAATTCCTCCATCAGGACCACATTTACTCCAACAAAGTCATACCTCCTAATAGTGCCACTCCCTATGAGCTTATGGGGGCCAATTACATTCAAACTACCACAAGGGATGTACCAGGAGGCTATACCTAGGGGTGTCACTAAGCACCTGTCTGTCCTCCCAGATCTGTCCTAGGGCTAGGGCGGACCCTGGGTAGTTTCAGAAAAGGGCCGACAGAAAGGTCAAATGATTGGCAGGTTGGAACCTTTAGCCCTACACATGGTTCTTCCTTAAGGACTGGAGTGAAGAATTCTTGGAGATGGGGGTATCTGCAAATCCTTGAGCAAAGAACATCTTTTTGATGAATGCTGAGCATGCCAAGCCCACAGAGACAGAACGGTACACACCGAGGACCCCGTCAGATCCCACCCTAGGTACCTCTTTTCATCTGGCCATTCATTGGTATCCTTTATAATAGACCAATAAATGTAAGTCTAGCACCTGTCAGGATTCTGCAAACCATTCTAGCAAATTATGGGATATGAGGAGGGGGGCTTGGGAGCCCCATGAACAGCTTGTCCATCATTAGGACCGATGGTAGCCAGAGGTTTGGGACTGTTCTCTTGCAGGGGTGCTGGCTTATGAGACTGAGCCCTTCACTGGTGGGGTTTGTGGTAGTCTCAGGTAGTTCAAGCCATAACTGAATTGAATCGTCAGGCATCCAGCTGGTTTGAAGAATTGGTTAGCGACAGAAAATGTCCCAGAAGCTATAATTAGTGAGCATACTCAGCCCTCCAACATGAAGGGAGGGGAGTTATCAGGCTTAACATTCAGCCAGGTCATGAAAGCATGTTCCCAGGGTTTTCAGTTTCTCACTCTCAGAGGGCAAACCCCACAGACCCTGCCTAGCCTCAGTTTGGAGCAGGGGAACTTCCCAGTGCCCTCTTCCCATCACATCTACCAGACTTCCCTCAGGCCTGACCATGATCCCACCTTCACACTCAGGAAATGTGGCTGGTCTCTGAGTCATGGCTGGCCTTTTCATTGTGAATCCTGCTCCACCTTCCCCACAGCTTTCCCTGGGCCTGTTAGTCATCCCTCCTGGTACCTACTGCAAGCCCCACCCCCATGCCATCCCTAGTTCCGAACCCCTTGCCAGAAATGACTGCCTCTGCTTGTCCAGCTGTGTTGCCGCCCTCTGAGAAGCTCAGGCTCTAGAATGAAAAGGGACCCGCTGGGACCCAGGGCTGGAAAGGGACCCAGGTGCTAGCTAATTTTATGTCAACTTGACTCAGGCTGGCACCATCCGAGAGGAGGGAACCCCAATTGAGAGAATGCCTCCATAAGATCTGGTCGTAGGCAAGCCTGTAGAACATTTTTCTTAATTAGTCCTTGAGGGGGAGAGCCCAGTCCATTGTGGGTGATGCCATCCCGGGTTCGTGGTCCTGGTTCTATAAGAAAGCAGGCTGAGCAAGCCATGGGGAGCAGGTCAGTAAGCAGCACCCCTCCATGGCTTCCGCATCAGCTCCGGCCACCAGGTTCCTGCCCTGACTTCCTTCAGCAGTGGACTGTAGATGCATTAGCATAAACTAAATAAACCTTTCCCTCCCCGGCTTGCTTTCGGTCATCATGTTTCATTAGAGAAATAGTAACCCAAACTAAGACCCAGCGCATGACAGGTGTGCCATCTCAGCCCCTCACATCGGAAGACTCCTGCCTTGATCCAAGGCCTGGGGACGTCAAGGTAAATCACCCACGCAGTGTCCTCATACGGCTCACGGTCTACTTCAGGAAACAAAGCAGAGGAGGTTCTAGACCAAGCTATCACGGAAGCATGGAAGGCTGGGATGAGCCAGACAGGGGTCAATCGGTGAGGCCTCAGCTGAAGTGCTGAAGATGAACCGGAGTCCACTGCATGACAACGTGGGAGTCCCAGAGTAGAACAGTCTTGGGCCTGAGAGATGGCCTTGGGTAAAGGACACTTGCCACTGAATACAAAGACCTGCGTTTGATCTCTGGGACCCTTGTGGGGGGATAGAACTCCCATACATTGTCCTCCCAGAGCCATGAGGGAGCTCTAACATGCATGCAACCAAACACAGATGTACAACACAAATAGATAAAAAAGAAAAGAAAAGAAAAGAAAAGAAAAGAAAAGAAAAGAAAAGAAAAGAAAAGAAAAGAGCATCCCTAAAAGCAGAGAGGGGCCAGAGAGAGTGGTGGCCACGATTTAGTAGGGCAGGATGGGGAATAAATGACCTGGGACAGGGGGTTAGTTCAGACTGAGTGAGGTGGTCAGGCCTTGGGCCTGTGGCATACGGACATTGGAGAGCTTGGCAGCGCAGGTCAGAGCTGAGCAGAACCCTGTCTCTGGAAGGACAGAGGTAGTTTGTGTCCAGTGCTTGGGTCGGTGAGAGTTGACTAAACATCTGTAAGACGGTCTGAGCATACTGTCGGCATGGAGCAGGGAACTGACGTGGGCTCGCTGGACAGGCTGCGGGAGATCATGGCGGGGTGGGGTGGGGTGGGGTGTGGGGTGGGGTCGGTCCAGTACCCCTGGGGACTGGCTCTTCTCTTGTGGGAAACAGGACTCTTTGGAGGCTTTGATAAAACCTGGGAGCCGGTCCCCACATAGTTATGCTGTATGTATCATTTTAGGGACTTCACGGGCAAGCCTGGCTAGTCACGGAAACCGGCTGGACACAGCTGCCATTCCCTAACAATGGCTGAGAAAAGTCCCCACTGTTACCCTGGTCGCTTCTTGGGGGGGGAGGGGGTCTGAGCATGTGCGATGGTTGCCCCTGGGAATAACATGCAAGGCCTTTTGTTCTTTCGTTGTTGACAGTGCTAGGGCTCAAATCCACTGCGTCGTTATGCATGCTTGTCTTGCGTGTTTTAAAACACAACGTTTAGCTGGGCATAGTGGCTTATGCATGTAATCCCAGGATCTGGGAGGCTGAAGCAGGAGGATCTCTTAAAAGCCAGCCTGGGAACCTATCTGGTCCCTGAGCTATGAAGATTCATGGGAACTGAAGAGTGCTTCAAGCTTACCTCTGGCTTCCAGGAACCCGGGATACACCAGAAGAAGGAAAGAGGGAAAGAAGAAAATGTGATCAGGAAACCGGGAGGGCTGGCAAACTGTGTTGAGAACACCAAGTTGGAACCCCAGGGTTCCCCTGGCAGGGTGGCTCCAGCTCCCTACCTCAGCGGGCCAGGTTAAGGGCTAACGCTGGGTTTACAGGACAGCCTGCAAGGGACTTTTTCCTACTTTGCTCCTTGAGCCCCCCCCCTCCCAATCCGGGGATGGTCCAGAGAGGTAATGTGATCTGCCCAAGGTGACACAGCCCGCGAACGGCAGTCTCGGTGCGACCAGAGCTGCCAGCGCGCAGGACTCGCACTCTTCCACTTCGCTCCACGCCCCTCCCCTCCCCCGCCCCCCTCGCTCTTCCGCCCCTCCCTCGCCTCCCTCCCGGGTGGCGGCCGAGCCACGTGGTGGGCCGGGAAGCGGCAGCCGCCGAGCGCCCGGGCGGCTGCCCCAGCTGGGCAGTCCTGCACCGCGCCGCGCTCGGTGCCTGCGGGGGCCGCTGAGCGCTGGCCAGCGCCGCGGGCGGGAGGTGTGCCGACGGCCGGCCGCAGACAAAGGAGGCGCGGCGGAGCCCGCGCGGACCGGGCGCACCATGCACTCGGGGCGCGGGCGGCCGGCCGCGGCTCTGGGGATCCGGCCCTAGTCGCCGGCCCCGCCGCCCCGGGGCGCCATCGGGACGACGCGGCCCCGCGCGGCGCGAGGAGGAGCCATGGGCAAGTGCAGCGGGCGCTGCACGCTGGTCGCCTTCTGCTGCCTGCAGCTGGTGAGCCGCGCGGGGCGGGGTGGGGCCGCGGCCGCGCGTGGGCGCCACCCGGGGTGCGGGGTGGCCGGGCGGAGCCTGCCCCGCGCGGGCCGGCTTGTCCCTTTGTGTGCGCTCCTCGCCTCAGCCCCGCGCTCGCGCGCACGGTCCAGCGCGCCCGGGCTGCACGCGTCCGCTCGCACGGTGCGCGTGGGCTCCCGCTGGGGCTGCGCCCCGGGACTGTGGCTCCCTTGGGTCTGGGGGTGTGTCCGAGGCTGATCTGTGCACTCGGCGAGGTCCTTGACCGCATGTTCCCCCCCAAATCGCTGGTCCGAGGGAACCCCAGTCCTCTGGGCTCCGCCCCTGTGAGTGTCTCTCACAAAGTCTCTTTCTGCTCCTCTGTGTGTGTGTGTCTCTGGAATGTTTTTAGAATTCTGGCCATTTCTGCTTCCTGTTTGTATGGTGGGACCCGAGACTCTTAAGAACCCTCAGCCGTCCTTTGTGCTTCTTTTCTGCCTCCCGGAACCCTCCTGACTGGGTGTCCTGAGTGGAGAGCCACCTCCTTGAGGAGGGTCACCAGGAATTGATGTATCTTGACCTGGCAGGCACGGGACCCACTCTGTGGCTTTGATCTGGCCACCGAGTCCCCCAACGTCCCAGGAGCCATCTGTTCCATCAGCAGCGGGGTGGGGTCAGGTAAAGAGTTCCCTGGTCCCATTGGATGGAGACACTTAGGTGTCCTGGGAAGAATCAGATCATCTGGGGGCTCTGTGTTGGCCCCAATATGGGAAAATGAGGTCTTTGACCAAGGGTTGGGGGGGCAGCAGAGTGAATCTGGAGGCTAAGAGTAACTAAGGTCCTGGCCTGTGAATTGAGAAGGTGATAGAGGAGAGGCCGGGGTGTCCTTCCTCCCTTGGAGCAGGGTTCCAGCACCTATGGGCTTTACTTCTCTGGGCAGTGTTGGGTAGGAACTGCGGGCAGCGCTCGGGTCTAAGGACGAGCCGGGGTTCGGGTCTAAGGAGGAGCCGGGGTTCGGGTGCCTTAGCCTCAGTCCCGTGGGTCCCTGCATCTGGGTCTGCTTTCTGGCCTGCATGTGCCCCCCCCCCCCCACACACACACAAGTGCAGAGGATGATGGAGGGGCTTTGAGCGGGGTGTGTAGGTGGCCCTGTCCTCTCAATTTTCCTTTTGAGCAACCAGCCTCAAGCCTGCCATCCACAGCATTGTCCTCTTGGGCTACACTAGACCCTCCTCTACCCCAAGATTGGTGTATCTTCCCCTCACAAAGCCTCCAGGCCTGTCAAGCGTCCATTCTCAAAGATGGTGGGTGGTGGTGGTGGTGGTTAATCACCAGATAGGATGAAAACTCCAAAAGGGCAGAAATAGCCCACTTTGTTCTTGGTAAATCCCCAACAGCTGGACGGAGCTTGACACCTCATTAATATTTGTAAGCTAAATGAAGAACCGGTTATTTGGCAAATCTGGGTTCACAGCTGAAGCATTCTCCTGTGTCTGTTTTGAGGAACATAAAATGCCAAGAAATCCTCAAACTTTTCAGAGGTTTTCAAAGATTTATTAATTTTAAAATTGTGTGCGTCTGTGTGTGCATGTGTGGGTGCAGGTGCTTCAAGTATCCTGAAGAGGCCACCAGGGCCCCTGGAGCTGGGTTTACAGGTGGTGAATGCTCAGAACCAAACTCAGGTCCTCCACAAAAGCAGTGCACTCTTAACTGCTGAGCCGTCTCTCTAGGCCTAAGGATCCCTTTCTGGTTTTTGTTTGCTTGTTGTGTTTGTTTGTTTGAGACAAGTTCTAACTCTGCAGTCCAGGCAGGTCTTGAACTCTCAGCAGTCTTCCAGCTCAGCCCCACCCCCACCCCCTCCAGTGATGGGATTACTGGAGGGCTGGCTTAAATTTTAAACTAATTTTTTTTTGTCTGTTCGTTTTGTTTTGTTTTTTTCAAGACAGGGTCTCACTGTATAGCTCTGGCTGTCCTGGAACTCTCACTACGTAAACCAGGCTGGCCTTGAACTCAGGAATCCTCCTGCCTCTGCCTCCCTAGTGCTGGGATTAAAAGCGTGCGCCACCACTGCCCAGCTTTAAACCACATTTTTTAAACTTAAGAAACAATGTGCATTTTTATGAAGTGAATAAATATGTGCTCGTAGAGTGGAAATCAGAACCAGTTTTCTTCTCTCTCTGCCTGATGCCCTTCCGTAGGTGGCCCTGAAGCAGTTTGTCCCATGCTCACTCTGTTCCTATCACACTGGTGCCAGCTACTCCTGCGAGGGCTTTGTCCCTGAGTCAAATCGTTTAACCTTCATTGTGACCCAGGGATGCAACTTGCTCAAAGGGATCCACGCACTGGGATCCAGGCATGGGACCAGCCTCCTCTGTTGCCTTAGCTACAGCAGAAGCAGCTCTGGCTTTGGTACACCAGGGTCCTTAGAGACGTGCTCACCCATCTTGGGAAGCAGAAGTGTGGTACAGGGGGTCTCCCGGCCTCCAAGCTTTCCCAGCCAAAGCAACACCCATTCTTTCACCAGCACAGAGATGCGTTAGACAGGACCTGGGTGGGATTCCACTTCTCCCACACCCTGCCTGGGTGGCTTGGGCAGCTTGTGCAGGCTACATGAGACAATTTAGGAAGCGCTGGGGGGCGGGGTAGGGGGGTGGGGGGAGAGGTATGACTTGAAAATTGGTCTCTTGGCTCTGTGGCTCTGTCTGAGCCGATTGCAGAGAGGGTCCCCCCAGCTGTCACTCACTAACCCCCTAGAGCCCCTGCAGCCTGGCAGCTTCCAGAATGTGCTCTCAGGATGGTGAATATACCAGCCTGAGGGGAGAAGAAGGCTCAGCTTTCTCATCCAGAGGACTGAGGTGTTAAAGAGGCAGTTAGCTGTTTTTCAGCTGTAAAATGTAAGAAAAGAAAGGATCGTTTTCTTTTTCCAGTGGAGTTTAGGCATCGTAACAAAGCAAGCCAGTTCCAAACCCTTCTGTGGGTGGAGTTGTTTGAGCAAAGGGGTGGAACACAAGGGGAATGGAGCCCTAGAGGAAGGGGATTGGGACTGTGTCATTGAGCTGGACCAGTGTAGGGTAATAACGGAGGCTCTGGACTTTGAACAGTCATCTGGGTTCCAGATCTCCGTCACTTCCTGGCTGTGTGATCTTGGATAAGTGTCTCTGCCTCTCTCTTCCTCTTTTTTTTTTTTTTTTTTTTTTAATTTTAATCGTTTATTTAGTGTATGTGTGTGCAGATGCTGCGGCATGCGTGTGGAGGTCAGAGGACAGTTTGCAAGAGTTGGTTCTCTCCTTCTGCCACGTGGGTCCCAGTGATCGAACTGAAGTTGTCTGGGTTGGCAGCAAGCACCTTTACCCTCTGAGCCATCTTGCTCGCTTGTTGTTGTTTTTGTTCTTTTGTTTGTTGCTGTTGTTTTTAATTTTGAGACTGGGTTTCTCTGTGTGATGTTGGCTGTCCTGGAAGTCACTCTGTAGACCAGGCTGGCCTCGATTTCAGACATGTGCCACTACGCACTGCTTCCCTTCTCCAAAGCTCAGCCTTGTTGTCTGTCCTGTATTAACAGTTGCTGATGTCGGTGTTTCCCTCAGCCCCTTCCACCTTTTGTACCCTAAGGTGCCTCCCACTGACCCTAGATCTCACTGATTCGCTAACCTGGCAGGCCCGCAAACACCAGAGAGCCTCCTGTCCCTGCCTTACACATGCAGCTGCACCCGCCTCTTTTATGTGGGTGCTGGGGATTAAACAGCTTATGTGTCAAGCATAAGGATTGACTGAGCTATCTCCTGGCCCCCAAGTTCCTGATCCTTAGGTTATTATAGGGGTTGCCTCCCCGGAGTCGTAACGTAAGCATATACAGGGGCCTTGTGCCTTCTTTTGCAGGAAGTGGCAGGTACGGGGACCCTGAACAGATGAGCAGGAGGACTGGATTCTAGCCCCACTCTGCCCTCAACATCCTGTATGTGCACTTGTTTCACCTGTTTGTTTTGATTTTTCCCCATCTATGAAGTATGGAGAACTTGAAGCCTGGTTTCTGGGGTCCCAGCTCTCCCTGACTGGGATCTGAGAGGACATCTGGGATGGTGTGGAGGTTTTGTAGTTTCTGGGGTCCCAGCTCTCCCTGACTGGGATCTGAGAGGACATCTGGGCTGGTGTGGAGGTTTTGTAGTTCCCGGGGTCCTAGCTCTCCCTGACTGGGATCTGAGAGGACATCTGGGCTGGTGTGGAGGTTTTGTAGTTCCCTCTGTTCTCAGAACCTCCCTGGCCCTTTGGTTTTCTGGGTTCTAATTACTGTAACATGTTGATGTTATTAATTCTGTTCACTCCCTCTGCTTTTCACTCATTTGCATATTTCCTCTCTCTTCTCACCTCCTTCCCAAGCTCCCATGGCCACTCTGGTCTTCCGGTAAGGGGATGGACCAGGGCCGTTTGCCCCAGGGACTCATCAGTTTCTTCATCATCATCATTATCATTCCCGTTTCAGGAGGCCTGTGCTAAGCACTTTGTATGCATTACCTCATTTAACCAAATGAGCTTACATATGTAAAGTGCTTGGCAGAGTGCCTGCTACATGTTAAACGATCAATAAACGCTAGCCATTTTCCTGCCTCTACCCTTCCCATTATCTTCATTCCAAGCTCTGGGACGGATGGTTTTATTATCCCCTTTTTCAGATGAGGAAATTGAGGTGCCCAGGGGTGAGGAAGTTTGCCCAAGGTCACCAAGCTGGTTGGTGACAGAACCTGAATGTCAGCCCTTTTCTGCCCCTTAAAAAAGGTCGTGACATCATACAGTCCCAGTTTTCAGTTTCCTGTCTGAAATGAGGTGTTAATGGTCTCATGTGTCCTATCTCCACTCTGAGCTGATAAGGGCTTCCTACTGTGGTGGGTCTTGTTCCAACTCTGTGTGACCTTGGGCTGATGCATTCTCCATAGGCCCCAGGTTCTAAGTCTGGTCCCCGCCTCACAGAGTGATAGAAAGGTTTTTCTTAGCCAGGTGCCAGGTGCATAGTAGGTACTCAGAAAAAATATTGGAATCCTCCCCCTCCCTTCTGAAAAAGCTCTTTGCTTTCTGGAAGGTGGTGGGTGAGTGAGGGGGAAATAACTCGGCTTCCAGCTGAGCCGAGAGTAATGGCGTGAAACATGGTCAAGCTGATGGATGTTGTTATTAGCGATAGTGATGGTGAGGATGGAGGGGGGCGGCTCTAGGGGCCTGCGCTCCACAGCAGCTGCAGCTGCAAGTGTGTGGCTCATTCGAAGGAAGGAGCTGACTCTTCACCTGGGGCTTGAGGTCCTAGGCCTGGCTTCAGAGTTAGGGGTGTGAAAATTTCCCGGTCACTTCTGTGCGTCAGTTCCTTGTGGACAGAATGAAGCTGGGAGATCTGTTCCCTTGAGCAGATGGACAGACTGAGGCCAGAGGGCTCTGGGGGCCAGGGATGGCCTCTCTGCAGGGTGGGTGGGACAGTGAATGGCGGAGTCAGAAGCCCGTCTCTGTGACCAGGCAAACGTTGCTGCCTCCTTCTCACCTGTGACATAGTTAAAGCAGCACTTCTGCTGCATGGCAGTCTGGGGATGCAGTGAGATGATGGCCTGACAGTGTCGGGCACGAACCTGCCTGGGGACGCACTCCCCACAGTCCGATGCTATTTGGACTGGTCACTCAGCCCCATCTCTGCCTAGATCAGAGGTTTTACTGATCAAGGTCATTCCTATAAATGATCCATGTTTATCCAAGTTTGTCATAGTTCTCTGCCGCCTCCTTTTTACTTTTTATTATTATTTGTTTGTTTGAGACAGGGTTTCTCTGAGTAGCCCTAGTTGTCCTAGAACTCACTCTGTAGCCCAGGCTGGCCTCAAACTCGGAGATCCACCTACCTCTGCCTCTCAAGTGCTGGGATTAAAGGCATGTGCCACCACCGCCCTGCTAAAAGATTTATTTTTAATTATGTGTGTGTTGACTGCAGGTTCTCTCAGTGGTCAGAGGTGTCAGATCTCCCAAGAGCAAGAGCTACAGGGGTGTTGGGAATCACCTGATGTGGGTGCTGGGAATCGAACTCCAGTCCTCTGAAAGAATAGCAAATGTTCTGAACCACTGAATCATCTCTCCAGCTCTCTTCCTCTTCCCTCTCTCCCTCTCTCTCTCTCTCTCTCTCTCTCTCTCTCTCTCTCCTCTCCTTCCTTCATTCTGTAGTTTTGGGGTTTTTATTGTTTTTGTTTTTAAGGCAGGGTCTTATGTATCCCAGGCTGGCCTCAAACTCCTGATCCTCTTGCTTCCCTGTCCCTGGGATTATAGGAATGCACCGTGCCCAAGACTTTGTCTCTTTATGTGGAAGGTTTGGGACTGGGTGGGGAATAATCTCGTCTTTCTATGGGATCTGCTGTGAGCCTGGCATGGTGTTAGATGCCTGCCCCTTGATGTTATCTGGTCTGTTCACAACTGTATAGTAAATAAGTGACGGCCTCTATAGCTTGGCACTCAAGAGGCCGGGACAGGGGTTGCTGAGAGTTTGAGGCCAGTCTGCTCTACATAGTGAATTCCAGGCCAGCCCAGGCTATAAAGTAAGACCCTGTCTTAAAACAAGCAAACAGAAAACCACATACACAAGAGCCAAGAGTGGTGGCGCACACCTTTCATCTCAGCAATCAGGAGGCAGAGGCAGATGAACCTCTGAGTTTGAGGCCAGCCTGGTCTACGGAGTGAGTTCCAGGACAGCCAGAGCAACATAGTATAGTGAGACCCTGTCTCAAAACAAAACAAAAACTACAAAAAAAAAAAAAAAAATCTGAACTTGGTGGTGCTCTATCTCTAATCTCAACAGTCTAGAAGACAGAGGCATGAGGATCTCTGTGAGTCTGAGGCCAGCCTGGTCTACATAGCAAGTTCCAGGGCTCCAGAATGAAGCCCTATTTCAAGAAGAAAATGAAACAACAACAGAAAAAGAGGCCAGTAATATTGCTCAGCTGGCAAAAGAACTTTGCTAAGCAAGCCTGGCAACTTGAGTTCAGTTCCCAGAACCCACATAAAGGTGTGGGGAGAGAAATTGACTCCACAAATTGTCCTCTGACCTCCATTTGTGCCCTGTAGCACATAGGCCCTTCCATCATGTATACACACACACACACACACACACACACACACACACACACACAAATATATTTTTTTCAATTTTATTTTATTTTGTGTGTACTTGTGTTTTGCTTTTGTGTATGTCTGTGTGCCGTGTGTGTACGTGCTATCCACAGAAGCCCAGGTTCCCTGAACTGGATTTGTGGGGCAGTTGTGAGCCACCATGTGGGTGCTGGGAATCGAATCCAGGTCCTCTGGAAGAGCTGCCAGTGCTCTTAACTACTGAGCCATCCCTCCATCCCCTACAATAATAATATCTTAGCTGGGCGTTGGTGGTGCACGCCTTTAATCCCAGCACTCGGGAGGCAGAGCCAGGCGGATCTCTGTGAGTTCCAGGCCAGCCTGGGCTACCAAGTGAGTTCCAGGAAAAGGCGCAAAGCTACACAGAGAAACCCTGTCTCGAAAAACAAAAACAAAACAAAACAAACAAACAAAAATAACAATATCTTTAAAGGGAAGAGGGCAGTGAAATGCTGTATCTGGTAAAGACACTGTTGCCAAGCCTGATGTCCTGCGTGCATGAAGCCTTCGGTTCAGTCCCAGCACCACATAAACTCAATACGGTAGTATGTGCACACACTTCAGGAAGTTAAGGTAGACCAGAAGTCCAGGTTATCTTTGACTACATAGTGAGTCTGAGGCCAGCCTGGACTGCATAATACCCTGTTAAAAAGGAGGAGGAAGAGGCTCCAAGCCATGGAGTAGAGTTGTGTCTTGTCCTTGACCTCATCTCCCACCCACCCCCCACACCCACCTAACCTAGAGAGTGACAGGGGTCATTCGGAGACTGACTGAGAGCGTTGAGTGTCAACACACACCTCCTTTCTGGGGACATTCATTTCTGCCAGCAGGGTGGGAAATTGAACACAGGTTTGGGATGAACTGTTAGCCTTGTTGGTAGATTTCTAGTTTCCTGGCCCTGCATCTCAAAAAAGCTGATAGATGTAAGGGATTCAGGTGTGGATTGGGAGAACTCGGGATCAAGATAAGCCTGGGCTCTGAGTTCCAGTCCTGCCTTGTAGCCCAGTGACCTTGGGCAAGACATTGTTTCTGGGCTTCCACCTTCATTCACAGTTCTAAACTGGGGTAATCATAACCTGCATCCGCATGGTTGGAAAATCCCCTTGAGTGCAGAAGATCAGAGCCCAAAGGTTCTGCTGGATGCTATAGGACAGGAAAAGCCTGTCTCCTTCCTCAGCGGTGGAGGAGCAGGTGGAGCAACAGTTCTGTCTAATCATGGGACTTGCTGCTCCTTGAGCTGTAAAATAAGAGAATGACAGCAGCAGTCACACAGGACCGTAAGAGTGTGACCTGAAGTTGGGCTGGTTCATCATGGGGTTTGAAATGACCTAGAGCCCTGGATCCTGACACTCACTCGCAGTACAACTTTCTAGACTTAATTTTCCCAGTCTATTAAATGGGGGATTGGAGGAGGCATTGGACTCCATCAGTGTTTTCAAACTCTATGGAGGCCCAGCTCTGAATCACTGAGGGTTCAAGGACAGCCTAGGCTATATAATGAGGTCTAGGGCAGACTGAGCTACAGACCCTGCTTCAACCTCATCCTGCACCCCTTCCAAAAGCCAGTGGCCATCTGGGTTGGGGCTAATAACCAAGTGGCGAGTTAGCTGTCTACAGTGATGACTAGGTTCATGGGCAGGCTGGGTAGCTTCCTGGACATGTAATAAATCTGAAGATGACCCAGGTCTCTGGAACCGCCAGATGGTGGGTCTTTAGAGGACAGTGCCAGTAGCATCAAATGCTGTAACAAATAATGAAAAATATATTCTCAGGACCCTCTACTCTGAGCCTGTGCCTTTCTGACCCCTCCCTAGTTCCGGGCCTGGTGGAGTTCTGGACCTTGGAAGCAGAAAAATGAGAGTATGTGGACATTTTACCCCCCCCCCCCCCCTGAGAAGAGGCAACCTTAGTTTCCCAGAGTCCGGGTTGGCTCCTAAGTCTTCTTTGCTTTGGGGAAGGGGGCAGGTTCTGCAGCCCCAGCCTGAACCAGAGATGTGGGTTTTCAATTACACAATTAAATGCACAATTAGGCATAATTACCAATGCTCCGAGCCCGAGACTGCTCATAACAGGCGTATAATCTACTGCGGCCTCTGTTTATACTACTCTACGCACTCCCTAATGATGCCGAGATGCCTTCACACTGCACTGTTGCCATGGAGATGAGCCTGCCGCCACCATGCAAAGCTGACAAATGGTCCTGGGCTCCTGGAGTGTTTGCACGGCCTCTCGGCCACCTTGAGAGTGGAGGTGCTAGCTGGATGCGTCCTGAGGATGGGTCAGCCCTTCCAGTCCTCCAGCGCTCCTCCCTGCACAAGCCAGTCCAGGAAGCCCCTCAACAGTCCCTGAGCACTAGGGAGCGTCGGGTCGCCTAGAGTCCTCCAGCCATGAGCAGGATGGCCCAGTCTTGTGGAAATCTGTTCCAGCATCTCCGAGTCATTGGAGAGGTCAGGGTGTGGACACTCTTGCTGTTCCTGGCTTTTCATAGTATCGGACTCTGTGACCTTAGACAACTCCCATCCCTCCCTGGGACTTCGTTTCCCCTCATGTGAAATGGACCACAAAGTCTCTCCATAGAAGTTGACAAGCTTTTAGGACGCATTTCGGGTTGTAACTGCTCAACCTGCTATAGCCCATGTATTTTCCCTCTGCTCCTACATGGGGACCCATGCCTAGTGGACAGACACCATCCCTCTTACAGAAACAGCATCTGAGGACTACTGAGTCACACCAGGCAGTAGTACCAGGGCTGGGATCCACCCCATAGGGCTTCACCAGGATCGTGTCAAGTCCCCACAACAGCATTACCTTTTCCCAGCTGAGGACTCCAAGAATGGGCAGAACCACAGAGTGCCATCTATCTGGTGCCCAAAGTCAGGGTTCCGCATTGCGGTTTCCTTTTTTAAAATGTGTGTGTGAGTGGGGTGGTGGTGGTGCACACCTTTAATCCCAGCACTCGGGAGGCAGAGCCAGGCAGATCTCTGTGAGTTTGAGGCCAGCCTGGGCTACAGAGTGAGTTCCATGACAGGCACCAAAACTACACAGAGAAACCCTGTCTCGAAAAACAAAAAACAAACAAACAAAAAAATGTGTGTATGAGTGTTTTGCCTGCATGTATGTCTGTGTGCCACATGCATGCAATGTCTGCAGAGGCCAGAAGAGGGCTTGGATACCCTGGAACTGGAGTTACAGACAGTTGTGAGCCACTGTGTGGGTGCTGGCAACTGAGTCCTCTGGAAGACAGCCAGTGCTCTTAACCTCTGAGGTATCTCTCCAACCCCGTACACTGTGGCTCTTAGTAGAAGTAAAGACAGGTTTAAAAGATTTCCTTCCACTGATATGTGCTGAGGATCCCTGCCGTTCCTACCTGGCCCGGATGCTCAGGTCCCTCAGACCCAGCACTATGCTGTAATCCTGGGGGAGAGGGGGAAACTTGGATCTAGTTATCTACCCAGCAAACCCTACCTGGGTCGGTAGAAGCAGAGCCTCTGTTACTGTTTTGAGATGGGGTCTTGTAGTCCGCCTGCCCACAAGTTGATAGTCAAGGGTGATCTCGAACTCTTGATTCTTCTGCTCCTACCTCCCAAGTGCTGGGGTTACAGGTGTGCACCACCATGCCCAGCTTTTCTTTTTTGGTTTTGCTCTGTTTTTCTGTAGTTGAGAATATTATTGTGTGTTTATTGTTATTATTATGATGTGTGTATATGGGTGCCACAGTGCACGTGTGGAGGTCAGAGCTGGTTCTCTCCTTCCCTCTATATATGGGTTCAAACTCAAGTTATCCGACTTTCATTACAAGCCCCTTTTCCTGCTATGCCGTTTCACTGGCCCAAGAACATAATTTTGTTTAAAAAAATTATGTGTTATGTGCAAGCTTGCCTGAATATGTGCATCACATGCATTTAGGAGCCCGAGGAAGCTCAGGGAAATTATCTAATCCCCTGGAACTGGAGGTACAGGTGGTTGTGAGCCAAACCCAGATCCTCTGCGAGAGCATCCGGTGCTCTTGTTAAGAGCTGTGTCTCCAGCCCACCCCCCAGTATCATTTATGAGCGCCTACTATGAGCTAGCCCCTAGGAACACTGATGGGTCAGGCAGAGTAGGTCACTTAATGCATGGTGTTGATCAGATTGCCTTGACATCAGCTAGCTTGGTTGGGGTTTTTGTTTGGTTGGTTTTGTTGTTTTTTGAGACAGGGTTTCTCTGTGTAGCCCTGACTGTCCTGGAACTCACTCTGTAGACCAGGCTGGCCTCTATCTCACAAAGATCTGCTTGTCTCTGCCTCCCAAATGCTAGGTCGGATTAAAGGCATGCACCACCACCACCCAGCATTTGTTTTTTTTTTGTTTTTTTGTTTTTTGTTTTGTTTTGTTTTCTTTTGTAGTGCTGATAATTAAAGCAGAACCTGGCTCTGCCCAGGAACCACACTCCCTGCCCAATACCTTAGTGACCTGACCTATACTGCAGTAGGCAATTTGCTCCTTGGAGAGTCTGCACTGTGTGCTGGGTGCTAGACCAAGTCTTGTCTGCCCTTCATGAACCTTCTCCACATTCCCACGTAATAGATGGAGCAGCTTGAGGCCCAGAAGGCTTAAGAGCCCTATCCAGGGCCTCACAGCCCCTGAGGGGCAGAGCAGACATTCAGCCACTCTGTATCTCATTCCTAAGGAGGTATCATGTCTCTGGAGCATCTTGCCAATTTTCCTGAGAGAGTGCAGCATTTGGTTGGAGGATCAGTTGCCCAGCTGGCAAAGCTCAGGATTGTTCTAACTTTGCAGTTCCCTAATTGGCATGGGAAAAACTGGATTTAAAAAAAAAATCCCATCAACTCCACCCTGGCACTAACCAGAAAAACTAAAGCCCGGAGATAATCTGTGATCTGTTCTAGAATGTCCTGTAAGTTAGGGGTAGCACCGAAACTGGGACCCAAAGTAAGTTTGGGACACTTGTCTCCGCCTCCCTCATAAGCCTGACCAGTTTGTTGTGAGGTGAGAAGGTTTTGTTGTTGTTTGAGACCAGATGTCATGTAGCCCAGCCTCAAACTCACTGTGGAAGTGATGATGGGACCTCAGCCTCCCACGGGTTAGGATTGATGATGTAGCCATCAGTCAGTCTGTCACGGAGAAAGAGGAGTTTGTCCGTGGTGTATGAGCATGTTTGTACACATTCCAAACTGCACACCACTGCAGACCCGAGCGTTTGTGGGGCAGACTCTGGCACGGAGAGATTTGTGGATCAATAAACATCCTTTCCTGCTTCCTCCCTCTTCATTTATTCATGAACTCTGAACTCCCTGGTTCCCAAGAAACTGCTTGGAAGAAAGCAATTAGAGCGTAGTTAGAGCCACGCCTCTCTCCAGCAGGGGCGGGGCGGCCCTGGGGGTCCTGTAGCCCCAGCTTCTGCAGTGGCCACTCAGCTTCTGCTCACTCATGGAGACAGGGACACCCTCAGCAGGGACAAGGACTGCCCTCCGAGGCACTGATGCACTCAAGTGCCGCACTGGACTGGCTCGGGAGGCAGGCTCTCCACAATGCACGCAGTCAAGCATTCCTATGAGGAGTCTCCCAAATGTTTGAGTTTTGCTGAGCTCTTGGGCTCACCCTCCCAGGGATCCCCAGCCAGGCATTGCAAGAAAACTAAAAAGCCTCGTGGGCACCTGCTTTCCAGCAAGCCCGCTTAGCACACTAGTGAATGAGAACTGCCAGGATGGCAGAACATTATAAATCACCTGGAGGGAGCCATTTACCAGCCAAGGCTCCAGTCACTGCCAAATGATTAATATTAATAATAGGCCGAGTGTAGTGGTGTACACCTATAATCCCAGATCTCTGGGGACCAGGGCAGGAGGATGGAGAGGCTGAGGCTACTCTAGGCCATATAGTAAGACATTGCCTCAGAAACCAACAGAAAGCACTTGAGAGGCGGAGGCAGAAAGATCACAAGGTAAATGTCAGCCTCAGCTACATAGGAAGTATGAGACCATCCTGGGCTACCTGAGACGCTGTCTCCAAAACAAACCATTACAATAAAGAATAATAACAAAGGGGCCCTTGGCCAATGCTTACTGGGCTTTTTGTTTTGTTTTGTTTTGAGATTGTGTCTCACTACTTAGCAGATGCCTGGCCTGGAACTTGGTATGTAGACTAGTTAGTTGGCTTCAAATTCCCAGAGATCTGTTTGCTTCTACCTCCCAAGTGCTGGAACTAAAGACATGCTCACCGTGCTCAGCCTTATGGGACGTTTCTGAGCCAGGTTGGCTGCTCTTTCCCCCTTGGTGACCCACCAACAAAGAGAAGCCACCAGGACTCAGTGTGCCTCTGTGAGGGTCAAGGAGGACCCCTCCCTCCGGGTCCATTTTCTGACTTTTCTGGTGACCTCGGGTGGTAGCACTATTGTATAGACATTGATTCTGATGTATAGGTGGGACAACTGAGACTCAGGACATGACCAAATCTACCTGAGGTTGGGCCTTCATCATCCTGAGCTTCCTTGCTGGGGACCTTGAAACACTGTTCAGTGTGTCCTTCCTTGTGAATGGCACATCTCTGTTACAGTTTCTCTTGCCTTGTGCCCCACCTCTGACTTGAGTCACTGTCCCCAGACTGGCCACTGCTCCCACCCCAGCATTCTTGGCAAAGGAAGGCCATGGCCTAGAGGATGAGAGGCCCTGGCCTCTTGAGGGGAGATCACCATGGCTACCAAGGTTGTAGCCATGGAGACAGCCCCAAGCCCATGGGCTGAGATCAGAGGTTGTAGCTTCCTGATGGAGAGAGAAGGGGAGTGCCTGGGGCCCAGATGGCAGAGCTGGGATGATGAGCTGGATGGAGTCAGAGGAGAACTTAGGGGCCCGTAGTTTAGTGGACTCCCTTCTGCAAATGAAGGGATATGTTGGGGCAGCTGGAGACAGCCAGCCTTCTTTCTTCCCTTTCCCTGACCTACCTTAGGGGAAATTGCCATGACAACCGGCTTCCCATCATTGACCTCTCTGTGGGGCCCTGCCCCTTTTCTCTGAGTGACAGGTAGTCACCCTGGCAACAGGCCCATGCCCAGCAGGGGTCTATGACTTGCCATGGTCCCTCCCTTTCAAATAGAAAGCTCCATTGTGCAGCTGACTGCAACTCTGTCCGACTGGAGGTGGGTCCGCTACATCTTACCTGTCCTTCTCCATCAGCCCTGGGTCCGTCTTCACCAGCTGACCGAATCCTAACAGAATGCAATGTTGATCCTGTCCCCCTCTGCCTAAAGCCCTCCATGACTCCTCACTGCCTTCCTGTCTTCTAAGTGAAGCTGGAAGCCACCTTCTCAAGTGTGCATCAGGATTGCCCAGAGGGCTGGCAGATGTCTGAGAGATGGGATGGCGGCACCTGTAATCCCAGCACCTAGAGACAGGGCAGGACAAGCTCCACAAGGCTAGCCTGGGCTACATAGTGAGATCTTGTCTCAAAGAAACAAACTGTTTCTAGATCTCATCCCCCAGAGCTTCTGGTTAGTAGACCTGGAGTAGGGCCCATGCATTCCAGTTTCTAATGATTTCCCAGGTGGTAATGCTGCTGCTGCTGCTGGTCCAGGTACTAAATAAATCAGTGGTCCAGACTGTGGTCAGCTCAGGCTGTCCTACTGAGCTTTCTTTTTGTTTTCCATTACTTATTTATTTTGTGCATGTCGGGTGTGTGTGTGTGTGTGTGTGTGTGTGTGTGTGTAGTGTGTGTAGTGTGTGTCTGCTCTCCATGGCTTGCTTGCCTGTGGAGGCAAGAGGACAGCTTTAGGGAGTTGGTTCTCTTCTGTCCTGTGGGTCTTGGGGATCTGTCCGTCAGTCAGGCCTGGCAGCATTTGTCTTTACCCACTAAGCCATCTCACTGGCCCTCGACTTTCAGTCTTGACTTCTCACCATATCCATGTCCCCGTGTTCAGCCATGCTCACCTGAGCACCCAGGTCCTTCCACAGTTCACCGCCTCCGCATTCACTGTTTCCTCCTCATCTGATGGACCAGTCTTTTCTCCTTGACTCCTTGTTTCTGCCTCCCCCCGCCCCCAGGCGTAAATGGGATCCTTTCCCAGAGCCTGTCACCAAGCATAGCCCACTGAATGCCCTGGATGACTGTGAGGTACTTGGATGAAGGGCCTCATGATTCATTTGGCTGGTGAGACGTTGGTTGGTCTCTGTGCCAGGTGCTGGGTTTCAGTGGTGCCAGTGGTGATGTGGAGGTACTAGGAGTGCTGGACCAGAAGAGAGAGATGCAGGGCAGGGGATGTAGCTCAGTTGGAAGAGTGCTTGCCTACCATGCATGAAGACCTGAGTATGGCCCAGCATAGCATCAGCCGTCATCCTCGCCCTCAGGAGGTGAAGGCAAGAGGTTCATAAACTCCAGGACAGCCTCAGCTGCAACATAGTGAGTTCAAAGCCAGCCTGGGCTTCATGAGACTGTCTCACAAAACAAAACAAAGGGCAGGCTAGATGGCTCAGTGGGTAAGGATACTTGCCAAGGAATTCTGCCCCACCCCCACCACCCCCACCCCCGCCAGGTTAGGTTCCTGGAACCCTATGAAGGTAGAGAGAACAAAGTTGTCTCATGACTTCCACATGTGTGCCATGCCACATACACACACACACACACACACACACACACACACACACACACACACACAGAGTAGCGCACTCATACAACAATTTTGAAGAAAAAAAAATGGAGATGAAGATGCCCTGGAAAGAGCTTCTTAGATACCCTTGGAGTCAGCGTGGAGCTGATAAGTCTTTATGTAAGGAGGGCATGGACCTTTCTCAAGCCTTTGTATTCACTTCTCAGTCCAGCCAAGGAGCAAGCTGGACCCAATAGAGGAGTTTTCTGGGCCGCACTTGTTATATGTGGTAGAGTTGGGACTTGAACCTGGTATTCCTGATGCTGAGCCCCAAGCTCTTCAAACCCTGCACTGCCCCTCTGTAACCTGAGACTCTCCTCTGAAAGTGTGTCCAGTGAGGATTTAGCAGTTTGCTCGTAACAGACACCACAGTCCTTACAGGGGACCTGGGCATTACTAAGGGACCTGCTCTGACCACAGCCCCTCTCTCTTAGACAAGAGTCTACTTACTCATTCAGCAGCAGAGCCCAGGAGAGGCAAGCCAGCTGCTAGGGGACAGACCAAGTCCAGCTGTTGCCGAAAGCTTTGTTGTCTTAGTTCATAACTTGTTTGTTTTTTAGAATAGGGTCTTGCTGTGTAGCCCAGGCTGGGAGGAACTTGGTATGTAGCTGAGGCTGGTCTCACACCTGCAGCGATCACCTGGCCTATGCCTTCAGAGTCGCAGGATTACAGGCATGCTCCACTACACCCAGCTGTTGAGATACAAACGTGGGGGCCTCTGTTCCTTCTCTTCCCTGGCCCTGAGGCCCCCGAATGTTAAGGGAAGGTCTGGACCTGGGAGTAGCTGCAGACTTAGACTCCCCAGAGGCTTGTGATCAGTCTCGGGTACTTCAAGCTGCTCAGCCTGTCACTGCCTGTTTGCTGGTCAGTAGCCCCACGGGCTATCGGAGTGGACTGCAGTCCCCAAGCTGCCACAGGCTGTCATCCCCAAGACAGGCCGCCAGGGACAAGGATCCTCTGCTGAAGTGAGAAGCTGTCTGAGGCTGGGCTTGTGGGAGCCCGGGCTCATCCAACAGGAAGTGGGCCATGGCAGGTTGGGGAGGCATGGTTTAGGAAGACTCGTTAGGATCAAATGCCTGATGGGGGACCCCTCCAACAGGAAGTGGGCCATGGCAGGTTGGGGAGGCATGGTTTAGGAAGACTCGTTAGGATCAAATGCCTGATGAGGGACCCCTGGGCAGTGGGGAGCCCTCTCTGTCTTGCAGAGATGCTGCTGTGTGCTTCTCCCCCAGCATGAGCAGCAGTCAATTGCTCTGTCTCTCCCAGCCAGTCCCCTTATCCATAAAGTGGAGGTGCTGATTAACCACACCTGGCACCTCTTTTTTTTTTGTTTCTTTGATTTAGTGGTTTTGGTTTTTACACTTACTTATTTAATTAGTGTTGTTTTGGTTAGGGTTACTATTGCTGTGGTGAAATGCCACGACCAAAAGCAACTTGGGGAGAAAAGGGTTTATTTTGCTTACACTTGCACGTCACTGTTCATCACCGAAGGAAGTCAGGACAGAAACTCAAACAGGGCAGGAACCTGGAGGCAGGAGCTGAACCAGAGGCTGAGGAGGAGCGCTGCTTATTGGTTTGCTCCCCATGGCTTGTTCAGCCTGCGTTCTTACAGAACCAGCCCAGGGTAGCACCACCCACCATGGGCTGGGCCCTCCTACAGTCATCACTAATTAAGAAAACGCTCTAAGGCTTGCTTACAGCCAGATCTTATGGAGGCATTTTCTGAGAGGTCTCCTCCTCTCAGATGACTGCAGCTTGTGTCAATGGGACATAAAACTAGCCAGCACCAATTGTGTGTGTGTGTGTGTGTGTGTGTGTGTGTGTGTGTGTGTGTGTGTGTGTGTGTCTGCGCACGCACGTGTGCATGCACATACACATTCAAGTATGTGCATGCATGCCATGGTGCGTATATGGAAGGAAGGTCAGAGGACAACTAGCACACATTGATTTTCTCCCTCTCCATGATGATTCTGGGGACAGAACTTGGATCATCAGCCTTGGCAGCCAACACTGTTGTTACCCGTTGAGCTGTTTCTCAGGATCGAACTCTGTAGCCCAGGCTGACCTCTTGTCTCCTAAGTGTTGGGGTTACAGATGTGAGTTACTGTGTCCAGATGGCAGTTAACTGAGGCTTTGCAAACAGTGGCTGTGGTAATATTGGCCTTTATACACCTCCACCAGGCTCTCTGAGTGTATCTGTGAGACCTGTAGCCACAGTTTCTGGATAGTTTCACACAGGCTCTGATAATGCAAGAAGGGTCCCTGACAGCATCCCTCCAGCACAGGCCTGGAGAAGAGGATGGCATCCAATCCCTGCCTTCTTTCCTCATTTCTCCAGGGAAGGACAGGGGCTCTGGCATCAGGGGTCCTTTAAGGACTGTGCTAGAAAGCAAGTTTATGCCATTCCTCCTGAGGATCCAGTTGAGGGCACAATTCTAGACAATATGATGAGCAGTGGCAGCTGCTGGCTCCTCTCTGCTTAGGGACTGTGGGCAAGAGTCTGCTGTTTAATATTGTTCTGTGGTCTTGGTGCTTCTGGGGATGGTCCGTGGGGAACAGGACGGGCGGGTGAGCCACAGCCTGGAAGTCTCACTGAATAAGTCACAACATTATAGACATTCCCAGGAGGGAGGACTCCAACCCACCAACACCTATGAGCTCAGGAAGGGTCTCATTTGTGAAGAGAAGGTAGACCAGCTCATGGGGCAGTGAGTGTGGTAAGAGCTGGGACTCGAGCCAGAGACCCTGGTGGAAATCCCCGGCAGCCCCATAACCATACTAGTTACATTGTGTTTCTGTTCCCTCCAGTGCAAAAATCTGAGTCTGGGCAGCATGTCGGTGAGGGTTAACTGAATGGAGGCTTTTTAGAACCAGGAGGTACATGGCCTGGATGTGTGGCCAATTCTCTTTCCTCTTGGCATTCTGGAGCTGTAGTACAATGCCTCATGAGAGGTTGGCACATAGTAGGTTCTACAAACAAGACTTCCCCTATCAGCTCTGCTCTGGCCTCCTGTGCAGCCAGCCACTCCCCGACCCCCACACAGATTCTGTCAGCACTCTGGCTCAGGGCCAGGAAATGATTGCAAAAGGTAGCCAGGCTTTGTCTATCCTGCCCCCCACCCCAGCACCCTCTTTAATCTCCAGGCCTACCCAGGGCAGATTGTAGGTGTCTGGTTATGAGCTTGGGTTCTGGTCATACCACCTGGCTTGCTGACGATCAGCCCCCTTTAGCCCTGAGATCTTGGGCAAGAGATTGTCATCCATAGAAGGGTGGGATGATGACCCATTCGTCATTTGTAGTTGTGAGGGCTGAATGAGACGATGCATGCAAGGGCTTGGCACAAAGCCTGGTAGCGTTGGTGCATGCAAAATCTTAGCCATTGTCATTACGCTGTGCTCAAGTTCAAAGCAGAAATCTGTTCAAAAGGGTATCCCCTTAGGGTGCCCTGTGCAACCCCCTCCCCCAACAGCCCCTTCTCACACTCCATGACTATAGACCCCAAATAACTTTTCACAGGGTCCTCACTTGGGCCAGACTGGAATGAGGCACCCCACCCCCTATGACAGGTAGATAACCAGGGCAAGTGGGTGTGGGTGTGTGAGACACACTCAATTTATCATTGAGTCCTTAATGCCCATGACTAACACCTATGTACATAAACCTTCAGCCTGTGTCAGGTAAGGGCGGCGCAGAGGGATGGGTGCCACGGGCTTAGGCTCCCTCACCCCTTCAAGCCTCCACACCCTCCATCCATCCCGTAGGACCAAAGCGAACATGTCCCTGGGCATCATAACTCACAATCTGCACCTTTCAGGACTGGGACGCTAAGTGTTTGGGATCCTGGGGCGGAGGGTCTCTTGTGCACCTTTGCCTGCTGGTTCCTGACTGCCGGCTCCCACCGCTGTTGCCGGGCAGACTTCCCCACCTGGCTCTTAGGCAGAAGTGGTTGCGGTTGCCATAGCAGTGAGGCTGGTTTTCCTCACTTCCTTCCCCGGAGCCTCAAGACAAGAGGACCACGAAGTCAGCCAGGGATGGGATGCTTTCCTTCCCGGGTCACAGGAAGGGTGGCATCAGCCAGGAGAGGCGACCCCACGTCAGGTAACAGATGCTTCCACGGTAGCATTTAGTCCCACTGGAGTACTCCCCCGACCCAGGCTGCTTTCATGCCCTGCCGCAACCCTGCCCGGTCTGTCGTCCAGACACTGGAGCGTGCGCATTGTGTCCTCCGTGCCCTCAGCTCTAGTCAGTGGGTGCTTCCAGGCCCCCTCCCTCCACAAGATTACCCCACCCCACCCCACACAGGGTTTCTCTGTGTAGTTTTGGTGCCTGTCCTGGAGTTCGCTCTGTAGACCAGGCTGGCCTTGAACTCACAGAGATCCGCCTGGCTCTGCCTCCCGAGCGCTGGGATTAAAGGTATGCGCCCCCACCACTGGGCTCCACAAGATTTTTAGTTGAATACTGTTGCCTCCTCACCTTCAGATCCCATCCTCAGGCAAGCTTTCCTGACCATGCCCACTGCAGCGCTCTTCCTGGACCCTTCCTTCAGAACACAGTGTGTGTGTGTGTGTGTGTGTGTGTGTGTGTGTGTGTGTGTGTGTGAAAGTCTCTCTCTGAATGAGGACTCCCAAGGGTGTGTGTGTGTGTGTGTGTGTGTGTGTTTGAAACAAAGTTTCACGTAGCCCAAACTTGCTATGTAGCTGAGGCTAGCTTTTAAACTCCTGATTTTCCTGCCTCCGCCTCCCAAGTTCTAGGATCACAGGCATGCACTACCATTCCTGATTCCCTTTTTTGAAAGTTGCACTGTAGAAGCTGAAGAGATGTCTTAGCGGTTGAGAGCACCGGCAGCTCTTCTGGAGGACCAGAGTTTGAGTCCCAGCACCCACATGAGGTGGTTCACAACCATCTGGAACTTCAGTTTCAGGATCCAGCACTTTCTACTGGCTTCCTTGGGCACTGCACACATTAGATGCCTACATATACATACATAAAATTAAAATATCTTTAAGCGGGGCAGTGGTGGCTTGTGCCTTTTCCCAGCACTCGGGAGGCAGAGGCAGGCAGATCTCAGTGAGTTCGAGGCCAGCCTGGTCTACAGAGTGAGTTCCAGGACAGCTAGGACTACACAAGGAAACCTTGTCTTGGAACCCCCCACACACGCACACACACACACAAAAAAAGAAAAATATCTTTAAAAATTTAGATGCAATTGACATGTTATAAAATTTTCCTTTCATGTGTGTATATATGTATTTGTGTATGTCTGCACAAGTACACTCACATGTATTGCTCATATATTACATGCTAAAAATGCACTCAGCTATTGAGCTCAAGACCTATTACTTTTTTTTAAAAAAAGTTTTTTGAGACTTAAGAGTCATATAGCCCTGGCTGGCTTCAGCACGCTCTGCAGCCCAAGCAGACCTTGAACGCTCATTTCTCTTGTCTCAGGCCCAGCAAGATCTTCATTTTCAGGATGGGCAACCTGCCTGCTTCATTACTTGGCTGATTGTGATTTTTGGTATCATAACAAAGGAACTATTGTCTAATCTAAGGTCCTGCAGAGTTAGAGCTGTGCTTTTGTTTTGTTGTTGATTTTGGAGACAGTGTTTCTCTGTATAGCCCTGGCTGTCCTAGAACTCCTTCTGTAGCCCAGGCTGGCCTCGAACTCAAAGATTCATCTGCCTCTGCCTCCCTAGTGCTGGGATTAAAGGCCTGCACCACCACTGCCCAGCCTTTACTTTGTTTTATTGAGACAGCGTCTCACTATGTAGTGTTGTCTGGCCCAGAACTCAAGACCAGGCTGGTCTGGAACTCATAGAGATCTACCTGCCTCTGCCTCCTGAGTGCTTGGTATATACCACTATGCCCCGCCCATTTAAAACAAACAAACAAAACAAAGGTTGTTACTATTTTGATGGAGACTGTGCAGAGTCTGCAGATCCACTGGGAAAATACAGCCACCCTATGGCTGTTAACACATCCTGTTGGCCTCCGTCAGTTCCTAGCCATGTGACCTCTGGCGAGTGTTCAAACCTCCCTCGCCTCTGTTTCTCCTCTGTAAAAAGGGGCGAGGGAGTGGCGGGGGTGGCAGGGGTGGGGACCAAGCCTGTTTTTGTTTCCATTTCCCCCACTTCATCTCCCTCCCACTTAGCACTCAGGCAGTCCGAAGCTCCGTCATAATTAATCCTGTGCCTAAGTGCCGGCTCTGTAAGGTGCTTTCTGTCCAGGGTTTTTTGGCTTAATTATAGGGTGGTGTGCATTGTATTTAGTCAGTGAATCTGATTAATCATCGTTTTATTTATCTGGATGTTTGTCTGCAGCCAGCATCTCTGGGGAGGTCTTTATGCTGAGTTTTCTTGGCTCGGAATGCTCTACCTGCCTTCGGGGCTCCTCTTCAGAGGACAGTCTCCTTCCAGGCCTTCACTGCCTGCTCCAGAGCCTGCTGGGGGCCTGCATCTGGAAGCTGGGCCTTCCGGGGGCTAATAATGTGGATATAGGAATGTCAGCATTGCCAAGAATTGAGAGTCCTGGGAGAACTGGAACCCAAGCCTGGAAAAGAGTTCTGGGCGCTGTCCTCAGCTTGCTGGGAACATTCCACACATGTTCACCTCATTCCCCATCTCCAGTCCAGTTCCCTCTAAGGCTCTTTCTTGGCTGTCTGCTTAGAATTTCTCTTCCCCAGGAAGAGATGACTCGGTAGTTAAGAACATGTGAGGTTCCCAGCACCTATACCAGCTTGTAATTCCAGCTACTGGAGGTCTGACACTCCCTTCTGTCCTCCATTGGTAATGCACACACATGTGTGCACACATACATAACTAAAAATAAAACCTTGCCAGGTGGTGGTGGTGGTGGTGATGGCGGCGGCGGCACACACGCCTTTAATCCCAGCACTCGGGAGGCAGAGGCATGTGGATCTCTGTGAGTTCGAGGTCAGCCTGGTCTACAGAGTGAGATCCAGGACAGCCAGAGCTGTTATATAGAGAACCCTGTCTCGGAAAACCAAAAAAAAGAAAAGAAAAGAAAAAGAAAGAAAAGAAAAAATTCCTCTGCCCCAGACCACAAATGGAGCTCTGACTTTCCCTTCCAGCCTCAACTTCCCCTTCCCATCACCTCTGACTGTACCCAGCCAGTCATTGATATTATCCCAAGTTGCCCAGGACTTCCTTGCTTGTCTCTCAAAGTGCTCTGCCCTGAGAAAGCCCCAGGTAATCTAGAACAGTGGTCCACCTGCCTCGGGCTCGGGGATTCGCTAGTGTGTGTTTATCATCTGTGGCTTATTTCATGTCGTACTTCTGCTTCCTTATGCAAGATTGCTCCTCCAAAGCAAAGCCTTGCGGACTGTGACTGAGTCTCACAATCCCTGTCCCCCTTCTTTCCCCTCATCCTGTTCACATGCTCCTGCAACCTGCCTTCCCATCATGCCTGGCACAGCCCTCTCTTCATACCCTCTTGCAATGGCTACAATGTGTCCTACTATGTGCAGGCATGGCGCTGTGCCGCATTCAAATGGCATCTCTGTAAAGCCTTCCTGAACTCCCCCAAGGGATTCCAGGGTTTCCTCTTTTCTGTCACTGTCTTTTCATTGCGTGGGAGTGCTTTGTGTGGAGGCCAGAGGTGGTCAACCTTAGGGGTTCTTCAGGGGCCATCTTTTTTTGTGTGTTTTTTTTTGGGGGGGGGTTGTTGTTAGTTTGGTTTGTGGGTTTGTTTTTTTTTGTTTTTTTTTTGTTTTTTTTTTGTTTTTTTTTGTTTTGTTTTTTTGAGACAAGGTTTTTTTTGTGTAGCCCTGGCTGTCCTGAAACTCACTCTGTAGACCAGGCTGGCCTCGAACTCACAGAGATCCACCTGCCTCTGCTTCCCGAGTGCTGGGATTAAAGGCATGTGCCACAATCACCACCCACCTTTTGTTTTGTCTTAATATGATCTCTTTTTAAATATACGGGGGGGATTTGCTTTATTTTATGTGTGGGTACTTGCCTCGTGTACAGGTGTACCACGTGCATGCAATGCCCTCAGAGGCCAGGAGAGGGTGTTGGATCCCCTGCAGCTAGCGTTACAGACCATTGTTTGCACTTACTTGGGCGCTGCAAATTGAACCTGTCCTCTGGAAAGCAGTCAGTGCTCTTAACCACTGAGCCATCTCTCCAGCCTCCTACATTGTGAGACAGAGTCTCTCACTGGAACTTGAGGCGTACTGTGAAGGATGGCCAGAGAACCCCATGGGGTTCGCCTGCCTCTGCCTCGTCAGCACTGGGATTGTAAGTGCGCACCGTAGACTGGAGTGATTGCGCTGCCATTGCAGGCTAGGCTCACAACCGAAAGGGCAAGCATTTGCCCTCAGGCTCAACTTTCTACACACGTTCTGGGGATCAGAATAGGTGCTCATCCCTGTAGAGCAAGGGCCTTAGGAACTGAGCTAGCCCCACCTCTGCCCTCCCTATCACCATCTTAGTAAGATATGTGAACTCATTTAGTTTTGCAACTCCAGGAAGTAGGGAGGCTGTAGGATGGAGAATCGTGTGTGTGTGTGTGTGTGTGTGTGTGTGTGTGTGTGTGTGTGTGTGTGTATTTTCTCCAGGCAGGGTTTCTCTGTGAAACAGTCCTGGCTGTCCTGGAACTCACTCTGTAGACCAGGCTGGCCTCGAACTCACAGAGATCCGCCTGGCTCTGCCTCCCGAGTGCTGGATTAAAGGTGTGCGCTACCACCGCCCGGCAGGATGGAGAATCTGGGACTCGGGGAAAATGAACCCCAGCCCACACAGTGGGCCAGTAGCATCGTGAACTCAAGCAGTCTGCCTTCAGAGCACCTTCTGCCTCTCGCTGGCACCATAAACTGCTTGTCCAAAGTGAGTAGTGCGGGGGGCCAGAGCAGGGTTAGGGCCCTCTGCTCCTCTGGGGAGGGGCTGGGGAGTATGGGTGGGCAGTGTGCCACCTCAAAGGCAAAGCCCATAGGAGGTATCCACCAAAAAGTCAAGTCCGAAAGTTGGCAATGAGGTTGAAATCCATGTCATGCCAGAACCCAGAAATGGGGTTCCAGGTCTAGGCAGGAGGCATCTAGGCTGGAGGTGGGGCGGTGCAGCCCCAGATTCAGGTGTAAGCTCCATAGGGCTTTTGTGGGCTCTCCTGGGTACAGAGTGAGTGACAGAGGAGTTGAGCTGGGGAGTCCTGGGGTTTTGGAGTGAATCTAGATGGCAATGAAAGGAGTCTAGCCTTGTCTCCATCTCCAGAGGAGGAAACTGAGTCACAGAGGCATGGTGGCCTTCTGCATTGCCTCCCCTTGTGGCTTCTAAGGGTTTACCAGGTGGTGAATGAAGAAACAGGCCCAGTGGGGTGTTGGGGTGCTTTGATTTTTGTTGGTTTTCCCCTCATAGTCCTGCCCTGGGCTGTTCTGGGGTTTATGCAAATTAATGTAGATGTATGTTAATTGGATCACTACCAGTCAGCATGCACTAATGGGGCTGCCAGCTCAGAGATATGGTGAGACAGAGCTGTCCAGAAGGGGCCCAAGGAGCCCCCAGCTGAGAAAGGGGTATGGGTCAGTGGTCACTGAGATGAAGGGGTGGGGTTGCCATGGATACAGAGGCCGAAGCCCTGCCTCTTGACAGGACCAGACTGGCCAGATCAGCCTGCTGGGCCTCACTAAAGCTCCAAGCTGGTCTCTGAGGATTAATTACCCGGAAGGTGAGGACCAACTGCTTTCTAGCTCCCCCCCTGACCCAGTCCAAGTAGAGGGCTGGGCCACAGCAGGAGGGCCTGAGGACAGACAGATGGCAGTCTGGGGTTTGGATACAGAGATGTGAAGTGAGGAAGAGGGTGCCTACTTCCAGAGCAGAAGGCCCCTCCAGCAGGCCTCTTTTTTTTTTTTTTCTTTTGAGACAAGGTTTCTCTGTGTAGCTTTGGATCCTTTCCTGGAACTCGCTCTGTAGACCAGGCTGGCCTCGAACTCACAGAGATCCGCCTGGCTCTTCCTCCCGAGTGCTGGGATTAAAGGCGTGCACCACCACCGCCTGGTTCCAGCAGGCCTCTTAAGGGGTGGTGCAGACGGGCTCAATTGCTAAGCTTTGTGAGCATGTGTGGCAGGGAAGAGTGAGAGCTTGGACCACATAGTGGCTGAACTTGAGTTCTGCAGTATCTCCATACTTGCGCCTTCCACAGCTCTGGGCCTCAGTTTCCTCATTTGTACCTTGGGATGGGATTAGAGGGTATAGCATAGACGTGAAGGTCAATATACAGCGGCACTTAATAAAGTACACTATGGTAGACCCTTAAGGTTGTCGCAGTCCTGGGGGCTTTGGTTTGTCCCTTTATAAGAGGACACTCCTCACTTGTCCATGTTCCTCGTTCCGTTCCTCTGGGCTTAGTACTAGTGTCCTTAGAGGAGAGAGATGACATGAGCCGTGTCCCCAAGATAGGAGCTGAGCTCATTTTCCATCAGGGAGTTTTCAGGACTTGGCCCACAAAAAGCACTGTGTTGGCTCAGCTGGTAAAGATGCCTGCTGCCCAGCCTGGCAGCCTGAGTTCAACCCCTGGGAGCCTACAGGATGGGAAGTGAGAACTGACCTCTGAATGTTGTCCTTTGACCTACGCACGCGCACGCACACACACACACACACACACACACACACACGCACGCACGCCATGATACACACACAAATAAATGTGATATTAAAAACAATCTTTAAGCCAGGTGGTGGTGGTATACACCTTTAATCCCAGCACTTGGGAGGCAGAGGCGGGCAGATCTCTGAATTTGAGGCCAACCTGGTCTACAGAGCGAGTTCCAGGGCTACACAGAGAAACGCTGTCTCAAAAAAAAAAAATTTTTTTTTAAAGAACCATCTATAGGTGAATGAATGGATGCTGTGTGTTCAGAACAGTGTGTCTGGGAGACAAGTGCTTGCTAGTGGCAGGGTGACTCAGGAGACACACTTCAGTCTACGCTGTCACCTCCCCACACTGTCCAGAACAGCAGTGCATGCAGGACCGGGTTTCAAAATCTGCCACCTCTGTCTGAGTAACTTCAGAAGTTGGGTAACAGCAGCGGGGACAGGATGCCCTTGGCCTGCAGCCCCCGAAGGAGAAGAGAGGGTGAATCTAGATGAAGTCAGGTTGGAGGAGGCAGAGATTTGAGGGCCAGGAGAGTCAGGGCCATGCTAGCCCAGGGGCTCCTAGAGTCATGTAGTCGGGCTTGGCAGCCACTGCCTGATCCAGTGAGCCATCTCACCAGCCCAGCTCATTTGGTTTTTGTTTTTTTAAATGAAGTCTTATATAGCCCAGGTTGACCTCGAATTCAATATGTAGCGGAGGCTGGCCTTGAATTCCTGATCCTCCTGCCTCTACCTCCCCAGTGCTAGGAATATAGGTGTGTGCTACTACGCTTGGCTTTTTAAAACCTTTTTTATGTAGGTGTTGGGATCTGAGTCAGCCTCATACACTGCCGCTCAGCTGTCCCCTTGCCACTCACTGCCGCGCCCCCCCTCGCTTTAACTTCCTTTTTTAAATTATTTTATTTTATGTGCACTGGTGTTTTTGCCTGCATGTGTGTCTGTGTGAAGGTGTAGGAACTCCTGGAGTTACAGACAGTTGTGGGCTCCCATGTGGGTGCTGGGAGTTGAACCCAGGACCTCTGGAAGAGCAGCCCAGTGCTCTTAACTGCTTTCTTCCTTTTTTTTTTTTTGGAGGCAGGGTTTCTCTATGTAGCCTTGGCTAAACCAGGCTGGCCTTAAACTCAAAGATCTCCTCTGCCTACCTCTGCTGGCCCGGTAGCTTTAACTTTCTTAAACACATTATCTTGCTGGGCAGTGGTGGCACACGCCTTTAACCCCAGCACTTGGGAGGCAGAGCTAGGTAGATCTCTATGAGTTCCAGGACAGCCAGGGCTACACAGAGAAACCCTGTCTCGGGGAAAAAACAAACAAACAAACAAAAAAACATTATCTTAGTTGTGAGCCAGTTCAGAGCTCCAGATGTGTGTGTTTGGAACCTCATCTCCTGTGCCCAGTTCAGAGCTCCAGATGTGTGTGTCTGGAACCTCGTCTCCTGTCCCCACGCTCTGTCCCCTGAGGTGACCCCTCAGAACTGCTGTCTCTTCCTGGCTCTCGATGCTGCGTTTACTGTCACGCGCATTTGGTGTCTTTTTCTGGCTTTTGTGTTTTACACAGTGGACTGCTCTGTGGGTTGCTTTTCTAACTTAACAGTGATAGCTTTGGCTGGTTTCCAGTGGGATCATGGCTAGGAGGAGAGCTGCTGGGGCTCTGGAAAGAAGGCGGGGACGCTCTTCATATGACAAAGCACCAGAGGTGTCCCCAAAGGTCACTAGGCACAGAGGAATGTACAGTAGTCCCCAATATCAGCCACCAGAGGCCATGGCCTGTCTCTCCTCCCTCTCTCTCTCAACCGTCCTGCCACCTCCCTCCCTCCCTCCACCCCCTCCATCTTTCTTTTCTTCCTTCTGCTTTCTTTCCTACCCCCCTTCTTCTGGTTTTGGAGATGCGGTTTCACTATGTAGCCCAGGCTGGCACACATTTGCAGTGGGCCCTCCTGCCTCTGTCTCCCAAGTGCTAGGATTACAGGTGTGTGCTGTCCTCTTGCAGCCCTGCTTTCTAAGACAGAGGCCACCAGGTTTGTTGACTGCCTCACATGCCCCTGTCCTTAGCCTAGGGCCTGGCCCAGAAGGTGCTTACGAAATCTATCTATTCAGTGGATTAAATCTCTCCCCTGTCCTTGCCAAAGCCCCTCCTGGTCTCCACCACTCTCCCTTTAAGCCCCGCTAAGACACTCTCTCAGCTGACACACAATAGGCTGGCCCCAGGTGGAGCCCTGAGGTGGGTCCGGTTTAGGAGCTGGGAGCCCCCTCCCCTCAGGCAAGTGGCCGCCCCTCCCAGCTGTCACTGTGCTGAGCCCTAATGAGGGCCTCACTAGTCAAGATCTCTGGGGCTCCTTCCAGCCTGCGGCATCCGCTCCAGCCCATCCCCTCATTTCACGGATGAGGGGCTGAGTCGAGTGTAATTTTGTCAGCTGCTTCAGAAATCCACTGGGAAGGGGGGCTTTGAGGCACACGGAGGGCTGCTGCCTTGTGCTGAGGACCAACTGTGTCTGACACCCCACTAGCCGAGCGCTTTATGTGGCAGAACACGAGGAAACCCAGGCCCAGAGAGGGAGAGGCACCTGCCCAGGGTTGCAGGCTGAGGCACTGACTGAGCTGAGTTTCCCTCCAGTCTGCCAGACCCCAAATGGGGAGATTCACTCCTCAAAGTCAGTCAGAGGCAGAAGAGGGCTGCTCCTTCCGTTCCTCCAAGACTTCCAGGGTGCCACCCTCCTCTTCCCCCAGACAGCCAGACTTCTGCAGCTAAGGCATATGGCTGCACACTGGAGTATTGGCCAGGGAAGTAGTTGACTTGAAAAATGGATGGGCAGGGGCTGAGGTACTAGAGGCTTCTGATGAAGTTCCATGGCCCTTTGCCCGGCCCCTTCCCTGCCTCCACTCTAGCCAGCTTCCTGGGGCTCGGGTGGGTCCGTCTGTATTATTCCCCACCCCCACCCAGTTTTCCACCTGGGATTGGGCTCCTGGGGTTGGAGTCTAGACAGACAAGAGCATCCTACTGAGACCAGAGGCAGCCCTGACAAGGGGCTGCAGGTTCCCATAGCAACAGCATCCCCCTCAGCTGGCAGCCACCGGATAAATAAATAATCAGGTTTTGGGGGTGGGGAGCTAAGGGCCAGGGGTAGGGCATCCAGGCAGACTAGGTCTTCACTCTGGAGAGGAGGAGCATGTGTGTGCAGACCTGAAGTATTCTGGGAGAGGAGGGTTGGGACATCCAGGTGAGAGAAAACATGGATAGTGAAAGTGGTCAGATGGGAGATTTGTCCCATTAGTGACCCGTAAGCGTGGGGATATTAGAGAGCAGGAAGAATGCTTGATTTAGAACTGAAGTGTCCAGCTCTTGCATCTGGACACATCAGAGGAGTGGACGCTGGAAATGGACCAGGTCCAGCAGATTAAGTTTACAGTGAATACTGTAGCATGATGGAGTGGGTTTGTAAACCCAGCACTCTGGAGGCTGAGGCAGGAGGATCTCAAATTCCAGGACAGCTTGGGCTCCATAGCAAGATCCTGTGTGCAAAACAAAAGAAAAACCAAAAACAAACAAACAAACAAACAAAAAAGTTTTCAGAGATGGGGCAAGCCCTGGAGAGCAGTGGGTGAAGTATGGCAGTCAAAAGACTGTCAACCCCTGTTGGGACCTTGGGAGAATGGGAGGAGGTAAGAGAAACAGACTTCCCTAGGAAACTTCAGGAAGGGGACGGGGCCAAGGACAGGGGATGGTAATGGTACCCCTGTGGGCTCGAGAATCAAGAAGACAGCCAGGTGATGGTGGTGCACACCTTTAATCCCAGCACTCGGGAGTCACAGGGGATCTCTGTGAGTTCGAGGCCAGCCTGGTCTACACAGAACAGTGGTTCTCAACCTTCCCAATGCTGAGACCCTTTAATAAATACAGTTCCTCAGGTTGTGGTGACCCCACACCATAAAATTATTTTGTTGCTACTTCATAACTGCAATTTTGCTATTGTTATGAATTGTAATATAAATATCTGATAGGAAGGATATCTGATACATGACCCCCCCCCAGGAGGTCCTGACCCACAGGTTGAGAACCACTGACATAGAGACCCTGTCTCAAACAGAAGAGGAAGAAGAGGAAGAGGAAGAAGAGGAGGAGGAAACACCCTCAAGACTGGCTTTTCCCTTAGCACTCACACATCGGGAGTCTTTGCTAAGGGAGCAGACTGCAAAATAACAAACACCCAGAGACCACTTATGGCTTCTGGTCTCAGCAGGCTTCCCTGAACAAAACAACTTGGTTGCACACACCTGTAATCCCAGCGTTCCAGAAAGTGAGACAGGATTTCACCAATAACCTTGGCTATCGGTGAGGTGAGCCCAGAGTGAGCTACATGAGACCCTGTCACCAAATAAATTAATTCATTTAATTAAATAAAGGACTGGGAAGATGGCTCAGTGGTTAAAGCCCTTGCCACCAAGCCTGACAAGCTGAGTTTGATCCTGGAAGCCACAGACCCCCAAAAGTTGTCCCCCTGACTGCCATGTGTTCACTGTAGCAAATTCACACACACACACACACAAATAAAAAAAAATTTTTTTTTAAGGCAAAGAGTGGCGTGAGGATAAGCCTATAGAGTTCTTTCCCCAGGGTCAGCCAGCCACCCAAGTCAGGGCTAGATTGTGGAGTCCATTAATTGTTGTGTATGGGTGAGGAACCTGAGGCCCAGCAGGGCAGGTGACCCGTCCAAAGTCCCCCAGCAGACAGGGGCACACTCCCCACTCTCCACCTGTGCCCCTTGACTCCCGAGCTAGTGCCTGCTGGGAAGCATGGTACCTCGGTACCTAGATGAGACAGGTGGCAGAGAAAGGTCTGTTCTGCCACCTGCCTGCTGTGTGACCTTGGGTGAGTCATTTGTCCTCTCTGAAGCGCATGTTCTCTTTCCTCAAGATGACATAACGATTCTAGGCCCGTCTTCCTGCCAAGGCATGTGCAGGGAGAGATGAACTTGGGATGCCTCTGACCATCTGCAGAGCCCTGTGAGGATTGTCACCAGCGAGAAGCAGATGGGAAGGTGCCAGGCTTGAGCCTGGCACTACCAGGCTCCCCTCATGTCCTGCCCAAGCCTGCAGCTTCTTTGGTCTCTGCCCAAGTTGTGCCATCTGTGTGGTGGCATCAGCCTGCTGCCCTGACAGGAAGAGACCCTGGGATCTCTCCCTTGACCCAAATCCCCCCCCTGCCCCCTGCCTCATTCCTAGGCAGACCCTCTGCTTCACTCTGGGGGTATGCTGTTGTAGTTTTTAGTGTTGGGTATCAGACCCAAGGTTTTGACGTGCTAGACAAGCACTCTACCACTGAGCTATATTCCCAGCCCCCCAATTTAAAGTGTTTAATTACACTTATTTATTTGGGATAATACTTGTGCATATCAGAGGACCAATTATAGAAGTCAATTCTCTCACCATTTGGGTCCTGGAAATCAACCTCAGGTAGTCAGGCTCAGTGGTCGGCACCTTTAGCCTCTCAGCCATCTTGCCCCCACCCCAAGTCTGCTTTGAGCAATGGTCTTACTGAGTTACCCAGGAAGGGCTTGCCAGCAGGAAGGAGAGGGCAGGACCCTGGCTCAGATTCCCACCCCTACCCCCAAGACATGGTCAGCCATAGAGGCCTTGACTTCCTCTTGCATTTATCCCAGGGCTGAAGGAATGGATGTCTTGAGTCTCTGTCCTTTTGGGTGGCAATTGTCTCAGCCTGTCTCTTCCACAGGTGGCTGCACTCCAGCGGCAGATCTTCGATTTCCTGGGCTACCAGTGGGCTCCCATCCTGGCCAACTTCCTACATATCATGGCTGTCATCCTGGGCATCTTTGGCACCGTGCAGTATCGGTCCCGGTATCTCATCCTGGTACGTAGGGTAGCAAGGAAACATCAGGAAGTCGTGGCTTCTGTTCCTACTGACTGACTTCACTGAGGACGTGGTCTGGCAGGAGTGGTGATGTGTATCTGTAATCCTAGAACTTGGGAGACAGAGGCAGTATCATCAAGAGTTCGGGATAGCCTGGGCTACACAGTGAGACCCTACATTAAAAAAAAAAAAAAAAAAAAAAAAAAAGGTCTGAAGGTAGCTGGTGTGGCTTTTTGAGGTCAATGATTCCTGTGCTCCAGCCCCAGGGGTATGATGGGTATTCCCAGAGCCCTTCACTACTATTGGTCTTCAAGACCCCTAGTCTCAGACATCCTCAGCCATGCTCCCCAAGGGTCTTGGTGCCTCTTCAGGTGGCCATATCAAGGAAACAGGCTTTTCCCTAGATTAACCCACATCCACACTTGATTCCTGCGGTATCAAGGGCATGCAATGCTGTGCTACCAGTGGCCTACTCATGCTCATTCTAGGTCATCTCTCAGGTCCTAAAGGCACATTCCACCATGCTGGCTCTGCTGGCCGGTGTCCTCACCCACTAAGCCATCTCATCAGCCCCTGCAGTTTGTGTTTTTAAGATTTCATTTGCTGCCGGGCGGTGGTGGCGCACGCCTTTAATCCCAGCACTCGGGAGGCAGAGCCAGGCGGATCTCTGTGAGTTCGAGGCCAGCCTGGGCTACCAAGTGAGTTCCAGGAAAGGCGCAAAGCTACACAGAGAAAACCTGTCTTGAAAAACCAAAAAACAAAAACAAAACAAAAAATTCATTTGCTTATTTTAATTATGAAGGGGTGCACTTGAGTGTGGGTACCTGAGGAGGCCAGAAGGCGGCACTGGGTCCCCTGAACCTGAAGGTACAGGTGGTTGTGAGCCTGCCCTTGTGTGGATGCTGGGAACAAAAATCTCTCCTGAACTGCTGAGCCATCTCTCCAGTTTGCTTTTTGTTTTTGTTTTGTGTTGTGTTGTGTTGTTTTATTTGTTTGTCTGTTTTTTTGAGACAGGGTGTCTTTGTGTAGCCCTGGTTGTCCTGGATCTCACTCTGTAGCCCAGGCTGGCCTTGAACTCACAAAGATCCGCCTGCCTCTGCCTCCTCTGAGTGCCAGGATTAAAGATGTGTGCCACCACCGCCCAGCTCCCGATTTGTATTTTCAGTAAACTCCTCAAAGTCATTGAAGTACATATAGCAGGGGTCTCTTCAAGGACCTAGGCTAAGGGCCAGCCCTTCCTCCTAGCTGTGTGACCCAGAGAAGCTGAGCCTGCCTCTGGGCCTCAGGAGAGGGCAGAGGACATGCCTGCCCGGCAGGCCTGGGAAGGATAGCTGTGGACTTGTAGCCTCCACCACAAGATTCCCTCCCCCTTGGAGTCTGTGTCCATTGGCTGAGCCATCCCCGGCCCCACCCTGAACTCAGCTTTGCTTTCCACAGTACGCAGCCTGGCTGGTGCTCTGGGTTGGCTGGAATGCCTTCATCATCTGCTTCTACCTGGAGGTTGGACAGCTATCCCAGGTAAGCCTCCGGCCTGGTGGTGTGCAGAGCACACAGCCTGACGACCTTCACCGCCCCTCCTGGGAGCTGGGACACGGTCTCTTCCACACACCTCTCTCCCTCTGCACACTAAGATAATCCATGCAGCCCGCTTGACCTCCAATTTTGTTTCTGGCCTCTTGTGCACCCCTCAAACAGTAATGGAACCGATGAGTCCAAAGAGCACTTGCTGTGAAGATGAGCTGAGGACTACAGACCAAGCTCAGTAAAAACCAAAGGCGTGTGTTGGCCTCATGATAGAATGCGCAGGAAGGAGGTGAAAATGTCAGACATGCACTCTTTCTTGCTTAGGCATAAAGACGTGGCGGGTCCAGGGCTGATCAATATTTTTCAGAAAGAGACTAAGTGGCATTTGTTTGGGGGGGGGGGGACGGGGCGGGGGGACGGGACTGAACAAACTATGTCCTGGGGAGAAGAACTGAAGAAGACAGAGGTGTGTGGCTGGAAGAAGAGCCAGCCCAGAGAGACACAACTTCTATTTTTAGATAGAAAGGAGGCCAAATAGGTGAAGGAGAGCCTTGGCTTCACAGTTCGACCCTGCTCCATTTAAGTCCCTGCCGAACACTGAATGTTTGACACTGGGCAAATGGCCTCTTCTCTCTAAATTTCAGTTTGCTCCTTCTTTAGATTCATTTATTATTTATTTTATGTGTATGAGTGTGTGGTCGTTACTTTTCAAATGCTGTGATAAAACACCATGACCAAGGCAACTTATAAAAGAGAGAGTTTAATTTGGGTTTCAGAGGGTCAGAGGCCAGGATGGCAGAGCAAAGGCTTGCAGCAGAAACAGCTGAGAGCTCACATCTTTTTTTTTTAGACAGGGTTTCTCTGTGTAACAGTCCTGGCTGCCTTAGAACTCGATTTGTAGACCAGGCTAGCCTCCAGCTCACAGAGATTCACCTGCCTCTGCCTCCCAAGTTCTGGGATTAAAGGCGAGCACCACCACCGCCAGGCTGAGAACTCACATCTTGATCCACAACTAACAACCTGAGGCAAGGAGAGATCAGTGGGCTGTTAGAGCCTCAAAGCCCCACCCCCAGTGACACACCTCCTCCAACAAGGCCATACCTTCTAATCCTTTGCAAACAGTTCCACCAACTGGGGACCAAGTATTCAAGCATATGAACCTATGGGAGCCATTCCCATTTAAACCAAGGTGCTTCGTCTGTATGTATGTCTGTGCATCATGCATCATGTGTATGCAGTGCTGGCAGAAACCAGAAGAGGGCAGATGAACCCTGGAACTGGAGTTACAGATGGGAGCCACCGTGTGGGTGCTAGAAATGGAACCCTGGTCCTCTAGAAGGGCAGCCGGTGCTCTTAACTGCTGAGCCATCTCTCCAGCCCCTCCCCTGATTGTTTTGAGACAGGGTCTCTTGTAGCCCAGGCAGGCCTCAAACACCCTGTAGCTAAGGATGTCTTTGAACTCCTGATCCTATATTTTCCTCCCAAGTGCTGGGATTACAGTCATACACACACACACACACACACCCCAACACCAACGATAATAATTAAATGTAAAAGAAAAAAGGTGGGAGGGCAATTGAGGAAGCCACCCAACTTGCCCTCAGGCCTCAATATGTACACATGTGCATTTACACACACACACACACACACACACACACACACACACACATACACAAGATGGGCATGGTGGTGCAAGCCTTTAATCTCAGCTCTCAGGAGGCAGAAGAAGGCAGTTTTCTAAGTTCGAGGACAGCCTGGTCTTCAGAGCAAGTTCTATCTGGACAGCCGGGGCTACAAAGAAAAACCCTGTCTTGAATCTCATCCCCCTGCCCCCCCCCCCCAAAAGTAGACACCATAGCAGCCCCATGTGGTTACACAGGAGATGAAACTTTTGATCACAGCCTATGTGTTTGGTGCTTGGCAGCATGGTGACTCTCGGTCTGACTGAAGGAGTGCAGGTGTTGATGGGCACAAGGCTGCACACCCTTTATGAACAGCTGCCCGAGGCTAGCCCTTCTCCATGTAACAAAGGGGCGATCCAAGGAGAGGAGAGATTTGTCCAGAGTCACACAAAGGGGACCAATAGAAACCCATTGGGCTGTACGGGATTTTGACCTGTATTGAGGATTTCACCAATGCCTGGGGAGTTAGGCCCCCGTCCCTGTTAGTCTCCCTTTTAATTCTGAAATTCAGAGGCTCAACACCTACCCTTTCCAGCTCACTGACAGCAGTGTGGCCTCTACATGATCATCTACTGCCACCTGCTGGCAATGTATGGACTTGCCGGTGTAGTCTTCTTTCCCTTCACAAATCAAGCTAGAGAGGCTAGCAGGCTGTGAGAGTCCAGGTGGTAGTGAGAGCCTGGGGAGTGCCCTCTTGTCCCTCCCCACCGCTCAGTATCCCAGGCCCCTCTGCCCCCCAGGACCGGGACTTCATCATGACCTTCAACACATCCCTGCATCGCTCGTGGTGGATGGAGAATGGGCCGGGCTGCCTGGTGACTCCTGTTCTGAACTCCCGCCTAGCCCTGGAGGACCACCATGTCATCTCCGTCACTGGCTGCCTGCTTGATTATCCTTACATCGAAGCCCTCAGCAGTGCCCTGCAGATCTTCCTAGCTGTGAGTCCTGCTCATCACCCACCCCTGTCTCCCAGAAGTGCAGATTCCAACCCATCCCGTTCTGTATCCCCAGTTAAGAGAGGACAAGTCAGGTGTGGTAACATATACCCACAGTTCCAGCACTCAGGAGAGGCAGAGGCAGGGGGATCAGGATCACAAGTTGAAGGACAGCCTAGATTACATAGTGAGTTCTAGACCCTACCCCCTACCTCTGCCAAAAGAAAAAGAAAAACAAAAAGAGAAAAACGAATCTATATATTCCAGCCTTCTTTTGTTTCTGCCTGGATCTGTGTCTTGTGACACCACCCTCCTCCCCGCATCCCCCCATCCTCTGAGAAGGGTGTGGACAGGTTTCATGAATGGAGTGAGACATCAGGCTAACTCCTGCTGGGCTTAAATATTTAATACGCCATGAGACCTTGGATAAACGGTTTGATCTTTCTGAGCTCCCTTCCATTTGCATAGAAAAGATGGTACCAACCTCACAGAGTCGTGGGAATAAGAAAAGGGTTCCAAATAGGGGTCACGGCCAGGCATGGTGACCTGTGACCCCAGCCCTTGGAAGGTAAGGGCAGGAGGATCCAGGGCTCAAGGCCAGCCTGGGTTTCTTGAGACCAGCCCTGTCCTAGGCACTCTACAGGCAGGCTCACATAATCCTTTCACTGAACAATCCAGTGAGGCGCGACCCGGGGGTGGATGGGAAGACTGCGATCGCAGAGATGAACTACTTGTCTGGAGTCACACTCTGCACAGGCTTTTTTTTTTTTTTTTTTTTTTTTTTTTTTTTTTAAAGATTTATTTATTTATTATGTATACAGTGTTCTGTCTGCACATATCCCTGCAGGCCAGAAGAGGGCACCAGATCTCATTACAAATGGCTGTGAGCCACCATGTGGTTGCTGGGAATTGAACTCAGGACCTTTGGAAGAGCAAGCAGTGCTCTTAACCTCTGAGCCATCTCTCCAGCCCCTGCACAGGCTTTTAAGCGCTGGCATTGAACTTAAGTGTGTGCCGTGGACAGGGCGCTGAGTCGGGTGGGTAGAGGGGACAAGGACAACTTCTCTTTCTCTTCCTGACTGTCATCCCCTCTCTCAGCTGTTCGGCTTCGTGTTTGCCTGTTACGTGAGCAAAGTGTTCCTGGAAGAGGAGGACAGCTGTAAGTGCATCTCCCCTCACCTCCCCGCCTCAGGGACATGGGGGCGGCAGGTCTTTTCAGCACCGTGGACAGCCCCGCCCGCCCCCCCCCCCCCTCCCTCCGGAGAGCCCGGGGTTAGTTTGGGGACCCATTTCTAAGGAAAGAAGAGAGGTAGAAATGGATAGGGTCTGCGTAACCACTCTAGGTTAGGACTCAGATGACCAGGTGCTCAGTCCAAGGCCCCCAAACCGCCTGTTCCACTGCTGGATCTAACCCTGTCAAAGGTCTTAGGCCCTGACCTTCAACCTGACCGTCTCTCCTCCGCTGTTGGCCTCTCCTCCGCTGTTGCCGCCAGGGTAGGGGGCCACACTTGTCCCTCCCCTCTCCCACGCACCGTCCCGCCCTAGGTCCACGTCCTGAGCGTGGGCGTGGCCGTTCTCAGCACCACCCATTCTTCAGGCCCGGCTCCCCCAGGAATGGGGTCCTGTCCTGGGTTCTTCACCTTCAGAACCCAGTCTCTCATAATTCACCCTTTCCCTTCCGCAGTTGACTTCATCGGTGGCTTTGACTCCTATGGGTACCAGGCGCCGCAGAAGACGTCGCATTTGCAGCTGCAGCCTCTGTACACGTGGGTCCCTGCACACGGGATGAGGGGGTGGGGGGCGTGATGGTGGCTGGGCGTGGTCTTTAGTGTTGGTGGAGTGATCACAGAGGAGTCATGGGCACCCGGGTCTCTCTGCTTGCCTATTCGCAGGCCTGCAGATGCACCCCTAACCTGCTTTTGTTTCCTGCAGGTCGGGGTAGCTTCTGCCCGGCACCCACCCGCGTACTTGGGCAATTGGAGTGAGAAGCCGCAGTGTAAGGGAGCGCGGATCACTATGGGCAGGAGCGCCCCCTGGCGGCCCATGGGCTAATCGCAACTTGCGCAGCCCCTCCTGGATCTGCGGCCCCTGGAGCAAATGTGGACTCAGACTCAGACTTGGACTTGACCCTGGCTCTGGCCATGGCCCTTGGCAGCTGGACTTCAGGGTTGGGGCAGGACGGGACGGGGGGAGGGGGATTCGCTGGGTTTGTATTTTTTTTAATCTCAGCCTTGGCACGTGCCGGGGTCCTCCTCTTCCGCCTCGCTCCTTACCTAGTGTGTTGCCCTCGGTCCAAACAGCAAGACAGACGGACTCACCCCACCTCATCCCTCATTCACCTGCCCTGGGGAAAGATACTGTGAACGAGGAGCAGGAGTCCTGGGCTCCAGCTGCAGCAGCATCCCTGACATCCTGGGTGACATCTGGCAGAGCCTTTGCTCTCTCTGGGCCTCAGTTTCCCCACCTCAGATAATTAAAATAATCCCTTAGCAGATGATACACCTGGCATTCTCATGTGACTCTCAATTCCCTGGGCCGCAGTGCAGATATGGACGCTAAGGCCCAGAGATGTGAAGTGATCTGCTTGAAGCCACACAGCAAGGCTCTAGTGGAGGCAGGCTTTGACTCCTGTGTACTCTAGTTTCAGACTCTGCAACCCAGTATCTGGGCTCCGGACTTGGTTTACAAGCCCCCTTGTAGCTTGGACATTCCTGTACACTCACATACCATTGCCACCACTCACCAGCTCCACTCTTAAAGCAATATTACCAGCTTCTTCTCTTGGGAACCAGACAGACAGAGCCCAAAGCCTTGAGCTCAGCCTGACCCACAGGAAGCCTTTGTAGACTCAGCCTGCCCGTCTTTGGCAAAGCTTTGAACCTCATCTTCCAGGAAGGCAGGACCTCCACTCACCCTATGCTCCACCAGGCCCCTAAGCCTGGATCTCCCATCCCATGAACCTGTGCTGCCACCCCCTTCCCCGGCAATCCCACTAACCCCTCCGTTCCTCCACCTACTTCACCATTGTGGTCTCAGAGGGGAAGAGGACGGTGTCCAGAAGCAAGGCCCAGGAGTGCTGAAGGGGTAGAGTGGGGGTGTGAGTGACCAGGGTCCAGAGTCAGCACCCAACCCTTCCTGAGGACAAGCAGAGGCGGCAGATCCTTTCCATCACCCACCTCCACCGATGCCCTGAGGACCCGTGTCCTGAGTACTGCTTGGTGAGTTATGTACAGAGAGCAGACATCACTGCCCCAACCTGTGGAACTGGAGCCACCCTGGATTAGGAAGGTGGCTAAGGAGCACAGGGACCTAGCAGAGAGCTTGGGCAGTGCAAGACGGTTCATGCCACACTGTGGTGACCACATCTCTCCCCATTCTCCACTCCAGGCTTTCCTGAACTAGGATAGCAAGCCCACTCCACTATCCCATCCAAAATGCCGCACAGAACAGCCAGGTCCAGGAGCTCCTCTGGGCATCAGAGGTCCCTGGGTGGTGAGCCCACTCAGAGGGGACACGTTTCCTTTAGGCCAGGCTGCCTCTTCCACTGGGCCACCTACCTACAGTGCTCGCTTCTCTCATCCCTTCCCCCAAGCCTCTTTCTACTCAAGGGTTTAGCCACTGGTGCTTGGAAGCCTTTTGGTTTTATAAGCCGGGTTTTGCAGGGGGACTGGGTTTGCTTCTCAATGAGACCTTGTGGACTGGGACCTCCCTGGTATCCATGCAGGTGGGTTGATTAAAAAAAGTTTTCTTCACTGTGTGCCTGTCCTGCCCTGTAGGTCAGAAAGACCTCCAAAGGGAAAAGTCCCTGCAAAAAATAAAAAATGAGCAAAACCGGGTGGTAAAAATGGGCAAAGCTGGGTGGTCATTTCACTTTTAACATATATACATACATTTATCTTTTTGTTTGTTTGAGATCTGGCTGATCCAGAACTCAATATATAGATCAAGGTGGCCTTGAACTCATTGGAATCTACTTGCCTCTCTCTCTGAAATGCTGGGATTAAAGGTGTGTGCCGCTACACTTGGCTTCCTTTTTAAAATATTTATAATTTGTGTTGGAGGGCAGATGTGCCACGGTGTTCATGTGGAGGGAGTTCTTTCCTTCTACTTTATTTTTTTTCTTTTACTGTATTTGTTCATTTGTTGGGGGGTGGGGTTTAAGCACACCTGCCACAGAGTACATGTGTCTTAGTTACTGTTCTCTTGCTGTGAAGAGACACCATGACCACAGCAACTCAGAAAAGAAAGCATTTCCCTGGGGACTTGCTTACAGATTCAGAGGCTGAGTCCATAGCCATTGTGGCAGGGAGCGTGGCGGCAGACAGGCAGGCACGGCGCTGGAGCAGTAGCTGAGAGCTCACATCTGTCTGTTCCATAAGTTGCAGGCTGAGAGAGAGAGTGGGCCTAGTGTGGACTTTTGAAACCTCAAAGTTCACCACCAGGAACACACCTCCAACAAGCCCACACCTAATCCTTACAAATTGGTTCACCAACAGGGAATCAAACATTCAAATAAATAAGCGTATGGGGACCACATGGGTTCCTGTCTCCTACCCTTGACATTCTGGATCATTCTGGTGATATAGCCCAAGAGTTAGCATTTCCAGTTGACCCTGAGGTCTTGGAACCCCTCCCCAGGCATACATGTGAAACTGCTGCTTTACACTCTTTTACAGTGACTCTTCCTGAGCCCAGGTCTTACACAGGGACACCCAGGTCCCCTCTACCACCTCTGTGGACCATTGCCTGGCCATGGCATTCACAGAGGAAATGAGACATGGCCCTCCAGAAACGTGCGGTCCAGTGGGAGCATACCTCATGGGAAGGCTGGAAGGAGGGGTGCTGGTAGCCACTGGTCAATGCTGTAGACATTGGATCAGCCGAGCAAATGTTAGTCACTAAAGAGGAATTTGAGAGCCCAGGGCAGGAGTCAAAGTAGAGGAGGTGAAAATGATGTCCGGTGTGAGAGTGGGATGGCTGGAGGGAGCAGCACTGGGGATGGATTAGCTTCCTATTGAGGTGACACTTTTGCCACAACATGAGTGAAACTGGAGTGTCTTTTTATTTTCTTGAGACAGGGTCTCTCTATGTAGCCCTAGCCAGCCTGGAGCCTGGAACTCACTATGTAGTCCAGGCTAGCCTCAAACTCACAGAGATCTGTCTGCTTTGGAGTGCTGGGATCAAAGATGTGCACCACCTCACCCAATTTTCATGTCATTTTTTTTTTCTGCTATGAATGGAATCCAGTGTGTCTAAACTGTATGAGTTTATTATAGTGGCAGTTCAACATGGGCCTTGCTGGGCTAAAACTCAGCCAGGTTTTTTTTTTTTTCTGGAAGCTATGGAAGGATTCCAGTTCATGGCTTCTTCCTTTATCTTCCAGCCAAGAGCAGCACCCTGTCCTGCAAAAGATCTTCTGGCTTTGCTGGGCAGGGTACAAGGGTGCACTCCTGCAGGCCCAACACTTGGATGGCTGACTCAGAGGGAACAAGAGTTCAAGGCCAGGGCTCAGCAGTAAAGGCACTTGCTGCACAAGCTTGGCTACCTGAGTTCGAACCTTGGAACCCACATAAAGGTAGAAGGAAACTCGCCATGCGGTGGTGGCGCACGCCTTTAATCCCAGCACTCAGGAGGCAGAGGCAGGTGGATCTCTGTGAGGCCAGCCTGGTCTACAGAGTGAGTTCCAGGAAAGGCGCAAAGTTACACAGAGAAACCCTGTCTCGAAAAACCAAAAAAAAAAAAAAGGTAGAAGAAAACTCCCCAAAATTGTCCCCCGACTGCTGCACAGGTGCATGGCTCGCATGCCTACTTATTGTACACCATGCACACGATTTCTCATGTGTGCATATGTACACACACTAAAAATCTTTTTTTTTTTTTTCTGTATAGCCCTGACTGTCCTGGAACTTGCTCTATAGACCCAGGCTGGCCTTGAACTCACAGAGATCCGCCTGCCTCTGCCTCCTGAGTGCTGGGATTAAAGGCATGTGCCACCACACCTGGCTCAAACTGAGCTGTCCTTTAAGGAGATCTAGCAGTGTTTAACAAGTGTGAAGTGTGGAGCAGTGTTCTGTCGGTAGGAAGCTAACCTCTGCTGGAGACATTCTACACGTTGACAGCTCCTTATGCAGGGACACGAGCTACCAGCACCATGGTGACCAGCGTGACAAACAGGCAGGTCTAGGTCCCCACTGCAAGGATAGAGCTGGCCTGCTAAGGAAATGCAGTGGTGTGCCATTCCTGACTCTGCCGTCCCAGGCTGTCACTCTGAAGCCTCCGTACAGTTCACTATCCCAGGTAGAGATGGGGGAATGTGGCTAAATTAGAGGGCTTAGCTAGCATGCACCAGGTCCCGGATTTGATTGCAAGCACCGCCTAAACTATGTGTGCCAGACACTCCTAGCACTCACCTGTTATTACTCAGAAAGCAGAGGCAGAAAAATCAGAAGTTCAAGTCCAGCCTGGGTTATATGAGACCTAGTCTCGAAAGAAAGAAAAAGCCGGGGCGGGGGGGAACTGGTGTACTGGTTTAGTATCAACTTGACACAATCTCGAGTCATCAGAGAGGAAGGAACCTCAGTTGAGGAAATGCCTCCATGAGATCTGTAAGGCCTTTTCTCAATTAGTGATCAATGGGGAAGGGTGCAGCCCATGGTGGGTAGCACCATCCCTGGGCTGGTAGTTCTGGGTTCTATAAGAAGGCAGGCTGAGCAAGCTAGGGGGAGCAAGCCAGTAAACAGTGCTCCTCCATGGCTTCTGCATCAGCTCCTGCCTCCAGGATCCTGCCTTGTTTGAGTTCCTGTCCTGACTTCCTTCAATAATGAACAATATGGAAGTGTAAGCCAAACAAACCCTTTTATCCCCAACTTGGTTTTTGGTCATGGTGTTTCATTGCAGCTGGTAGATAGCTCAGTGGATCTAGGTGCCTGCTACTAAACCGACAATGTGAGTTCGATCCCCAGGACCCACATGGTAGAAGGAGAGAACTGACTCTTGCCCCGTGGCACACACAACATAAAATGTAACAACAACAACAAAAAAAAATGAAGCTTTTTTTTTTCCTTCGAGATGGGGGTTTCTCTGTGTAGCCTTGGCTGTTCTGGAATTCCCTCTGTAGACCAGGTTGGCCTTGAACTCACAGAAATCCACCTGCCTCTGTCTCCTGGGTGCTGGAATTAAAGGCCTGTGCCACCACTGCCCAGCTTGAAGCATTTTTTAAAAAATGAAGCAGGTCCTCATTCTCTCCTCTAACCTATGTCTGCTGTGGATGATTGATTGATAAATAAAACACTGATTGGCCAGTAGCCAGACAGGAAGTATAGGTAGGACAAAGAGAGAGTGGATTAATTTAAGATATAAGAACAGCTAGCTAGAAGCCTGAGCCATTAGGCCAAACAGGTTAAATAATATAAGCATCTGTAGGTTTATTTCATAAGTGGGCTGCGGGACTGTAGGGGCTTGGCAGGACCTGGAGAGAAACTCTTCAGCTACATATGTCCACTCACTCTTCCCTGTGATCTTCAGGATTTGAAAGTGCAAAACCTAATCACATGATCTGAACATGGTGGTACATGCTGTAATTATACACTAATCCCAGCACCCTGGAGGTAAAGCCAGGAAGATCAGAGGTTTGAGGCCATCCTCAGCTATATAGCTAGTTTGAGGCAGCCTGGGCTACATGAGACCCTGCCTCAAGAAGAAGACCTGGAGCATACATGTCCTTCGTGGTGAATGTGGTTCATGGATGGACCCTGGTGACATGGCATGCCTTAATAAATGTTTAGGGAAGAAACAGCTGGAGGGATTTCTGTAACCAGGCTCCTGGCTGTGTCCTGTGGGTGTTTATTGCAGTCTTGGTGTGTCCTCCGAGCAAGGGTGGAGAGGCTGTAAGGTCTTCCACACTAAGCCTGGTCCTGGAAAAGCCAGCAGCAGCAGAGTTAAAGCAGGAGATGAACAAAACACAGGCAGGTCTGTATCCCCAACCAGGGACACCAGTTCAACGCTCATGCCATCCCACTGACCTGCAGGCTCTGGTCTGCAGGCAGCAGAGTCCTCACACTTGAATTGGATGAAATCCTTCTGCCACAGCCTCCCAAGTACTAAAATTAAAAGATGTGGGCCACCAAGCCGGGCGGTGGTGGCGCACGCCTTTAATCCCAGCACTCGGAGGCAGAGGCAGGCGGATCTTTGTGAGTTCAAGGCCAGCCTGGCCTACAGAGCGAGATCCAGGAAAGGCGCAAAACTACACAGAGAAACCCTGTCTCGAAAAACAACAAAACAAATAAGAAAGAAAAGATGTGGGCCACCATACCCAGCTTTTTACTGGCTTGCTCTCTGTTGTTTTTGCTTTTTTAGGGGGCCTGCCACCCATCTCCCAAATAAATCAGGCATGGAGACTTAGTCTTACTTATAAATGGCCAGCCTTAGCTTGACTTGTTTCTTGCCAGCTTTTCTTAACTTTAAATTATCCCATTTACCTTTTGTCTCTGGGCTTTTCCCATTCTCTTACTTCTGTAAATCTTACTCTTACTCCTTGTAGCTGGGTGGGTGGCCCCTGGGTTCTCCTTCTCTGGCTACTTCTTTTCTTTTCCTCCCAGATTTCTCCTTCTATTTATCCTCTCTGCCTGCCAGCTCTGTTTCTGTTTCTCTGTCCTGCCTCACAATAGGCTGTTCAGTTCTTTATTAGATCATCAGGTGTTTTAGACAGGTACAGTAATACAGCTTCACAGAGTTAAACAAATGCAACATAAACAAAAGTATCACACCTTAAAATATTCCCAACAGCTTGCTTGCTTCCTTCCTTTCTTCCTTCTTTCCTACCTTCCCTCCTTCACTTCCTTCCCTCATTAGATAGGGTTTGCTGTACTATTCTTTGTCTTGAACTTCTGGACTCAAACATTCCCCCCACTTCCTCCTGGACCATAGATGTGTCATTACAGCCCCGAATTCTTGAGCAACCCTCTCCTAATCACTGAGATAGTTATCCAGCCTTCAAAAATACTAAAAGTCAGGGGTTGAGGAGATAGCTCAGTGGCTAAGAGCACTAACTGCTCTTCCAGAGGACCTGTGTTTGATTCCCAGCACCCACATGGCAGCTCATAACTGTCTGTAACTCCAGTTTCAGGAGATCCTACACCCATGCCAAAACACCAATGCACATAAAATAAAAATAAATTTTAAAAAATACTCTAGACTTTTAAGTCTAGGCTGAAGAGATGGCTCAGCAGCTAAGAGCACTTGCTGCCCTTGAAGATGACCTGAGTTAGGCTCCCAGCATCCATGTGGCTACTCACAACCATCTGTAACTCTAGCCCCAGGGAATCCAATGTCCTCTTCTGACCTCCTTGGGTACCAAGCACACACTTAGTGCAGGTATACATGCAGGCAAAACATTCATACATATAAAAGTAAATACATCTTTAAAAAAATATGGTTTAGCCGGGCAGTGGTGGCACACGCCTTTGATCCCAGCACTTGGGAGGCAGAGCTAGGCGGATCTCTCTGAATTCAAGGCCAGCCTGGTCTACAGAGCGAGATTCAGGACAAGCACCAAAACTACACAGAGAAACCTAGTCTCGAAAAACCAAAAAAAAATTTTAAAAAATACTGTTTAAGTCCTTGGGGATCCCAGTCTAGTCTTCATAGGCTCCTGAATATCCAGTAAGAGCTGTGGTTTAGGGGTTGTGCATGTAGCTCAGTTAGTAGAGTGCTTGCCTAGCATGCATGAAGCTCTGTACCATATAAATCTTTTTTTTTTTTTTTCTGCCTGCCTCTGCCTCCCAAGTGCTGGGATTAAAAGCATGCGCCGCTGCCACCGCTGCCGCCGCCGCCACCACCACCACCACCTGGCCCTGTACCATATAAACTGTGTTCAGTCATACACACATGTAATCCCAGAACTTGGTAGATAGAAGCAGGAGTTCAAGATCATCCTCAGTATATATAGAGATAGAAGCTAGCCTGAGATACATAAAACCCCATCTCAACGAGTAAAGCAAAGTGTCATCCTTGTAAGAATAGTAGTGAGTATCTCCACTTGCCACTCTGGAGACCAGGGTTCAATTTCTGATGACATCCTCTGGGGCTAAAGAGATGGCTCAGTGTTTAGAGCACTTGCTGCTCTTGCAGAGGACCCTTGTATGGTTCTCAGCACCCACATGTTGGCTCGCTACTATCTGTAACTGGTTCCAGGGGATCCAACACCCTTTTCTGACTTCCACCGGCACCAGATATGCAAGTGGTGCACAGACATGCATGAAGGCATAACACTTGTTAAAGAGGAGGAGGAGGAGGAGGAGGAGGAGGAGGAGGAGGAGAAGAAAGAAAGAAAGAAAGAAAGAAAGAAAGAAAGAAAGAAAGAAAAAGAAAAGAAAGAAAAGAAAAGAACAGCTCACCATTCAAGGTGGCACACAAATTTAATCCTAGCACTTGGGAGACAGAGGCAGGTGGATCTCTGAGTTTGAGGCCAGCCTGGTCTACAGAATGAGTCCCAGGATAGCTAGAAATACACAGAGAAACCCTGTCTCAATAAAACAACAACAACAACAACAACAACAAGAACCAAACAAACCAACAAAGAAGATAAAAAGTAGGGACTGGAGAGATGGCTCAGCAGTTAAGAGCACTGGCTGTTCTTCCAGAGGTCCTGAGTTCAATTCCCAGCAACAACATGGTGGCTCACAACCATCTGTAATGAGATCTGGTGCCCTCTTCTGGACTGCAGTGCAGGCATATATGCAGGCAGAACACTGTATACATGATAGAAAGAAAGATAGATAGATAGATAGATAGATAGATAGATAGATAGATAGATAGATGATAGATAGATAGGTAGATAGGTAGATACAGATAGATAGATAGAGACAGACAGACAGACAGGTAGATAGATAGATAGATAGATAGATAGACAGACAGACAGACAGACAGACAGACAGACAGATAGATAGATAGATAGATAGATAGATAGATCTGATAGTAAAGAGCAGCTTAGTTGGGGATCTCAGACACCAGATAAATCCTGGTTGGACTGTATATGGCTGTGCTGATATGGCCATGTCACCACATGAGCTCAGCAACTCACCTGTGAAACAGACACAATATTAGTCCCCAAGGGCAGCACCAACAAGCCTTGCAATTGCCCTGGGCCAGGGTTTCTGATTCCTGGCTGGTGCAGCCATAGATGCTGGCTGTATTTCATATTCAGCTGATATCCAGCAGCATTTCCTACCTGCCCAGGTACTGTTGACCTGAGAGCTTCACCCCATAGGGTCAAAACCACACATGCATCTTGTCTTTGTGTCTTATCCAGGGAGGTCAGGCCCACAGTGTGACTGGGACGTTGAGGGAGAAAGTACATAAAACCCTGGGACCCAGCTGCCCAAGGAGCTGCTGGTAGGAGTTGGAAGTCAGGTAGTAGGGGTTAATTGACATTAAGTCACCAAGTACTTCAGGGTGCCACACTGATGTCCTTCTTCACAGCGACCCTGTGAAGCGGCTGCTATGTGTATTTCCCCCTGTATAGAAGAAGAAATGGGCTGGAGAGATGGCTCAGAGGTTAAGAGCACTGGTTGCTCTTCCAGGGGTCCTGAGTTCAATTCCCAGCAACCACATGGTGGCTCACAGCCATCTGTAGTGAGATCTGGTGCCCTCTTCTGGTACACAGGCAGAATACTGTATACATAATAAATAAATCTTTTTTTTAAAAAAAAGAAGAAACCCCTGCAGAGAAAGTAAAATGATGTGGGTGGTAAAGTTCTGAGGAGGTGTTTGTGTTTTCTTAAGTACAAAGTTTTGGGGCTGGAGAAAGGGCTCATGGGTTGAGAGCACTGGCTGCTCTTGCAGAGGACCAGAATTTGGTTCACAGCACCACATTAGACAGCTCACACTGTTACAGCCGCCTGTAACTCCAGCTCCAGGGGGAATGCCTCTGACCTCCATGGGCACCTGCACTCACTTGCACAAACCCACACACAGACACAATTAAAAATTAAAAATAATAAAGTATAAAGTATATAGTTCTATATGGGACCTTGAAAAGCACCATTCCCAGCCATATGTATGTATGTGTGGTTTTGTTTTGTTTTGTTTTAAGACAAGGTCTGTGGGGTTTTTGTTGTTGTTTTTGTTTGTTTGTTTGTTTGTTTTTTCTGAGACAGAGTTTCTCTGTGTAGCTTTGGAGCCTGTCCTGGAACTTGCTCTGTAGACCAGGCTGGCCTTGAACTCACAGAGATCCACCTGCCTCTGCCTCCCAAGTGCTGGGATTAAAGGCGTGCACCACCACCACCTAGCAAGTTGTATCTTAATATAAATGAAAAGGCAGGTATCTTAGCTTGGCATGGCAGTGTATGCCTGCAACACCATCGCTCCTGTGGCCAAAGCAGGAGGATTTCCAGTTTAAGGCCAGTCTGGCCTGCATAGAAGAACTCCTCAAAGAAGGTCAGGGGATAGGGAAGCTGGAGCGATGGCTCAGGGGTTAAGAGTACTTACTGCTCTTCCAAGAGGTCCACCACCCTTCTCTGCCCTCCAAGGAGGCCAGCACCCAAGTGGCATTTGCTCACATGGACACACACACATACATAGTTGGTTTTTTGTTTTGTTTTCATTTGAGTGGGAGAGATGGTTAAGAGAATGTGGTGTACTTGCAGAAGACCCAAGTTTGGTTCCCAGCATCTACCTCAAATAGCTCACAACTCACTACAGCTCTAGAGCCAGGGGGTCCAACCACTCTGGTCTCCCAATCACCAGTACTCACATGCAGAGTCAGACACATAATAAAAACAGTAAAGTGGGCTGGAGAGATGGCTCAGCAGTTAAGAGTACTGACTGCTCTTCCAAAGGTCCTGAGTTCAATACCCAGCAACCACATGGTGGCTCACAACCATCCGTAATGAGATCTGGTGCCCTCTTCTGGCCTGCAGTCATATATGCAGGCAGAGCACTGTGTACATAATGTGGGGCGTTTACCCAACCACCCCCACAGTTCCCCAGAGTTTTCTTGAGTGCGAGCAGCAGGAAATATTAGATAGAAGGATTTATTGCGGAGAATATCGCGGAGATAAACAGATAGAAAATAAAAGATAGCCTCGAGAGGGCCTGGAACCTATTCCAACGGGCCCCGACTGTCTCTGCCCCAGGGTTTTTATAGAGACGCCAAGGGGTGGAGCAAAAGACCTCCTCCCCCAGCACAGCCAAGTGCAGACCATCTCAGACACCTGCACTCAGGCCCGTGGTCTAATCATCCTCTATGAGGACCTGCTGGGTAAAGCCACGAGGAACCCGAGAATGGGCTCCCACAACATAATAAATAAATAAATCTTTTTTAAAAAGTAAAGCTATTTTTTTAAGATTTATTTATTTGTTTTATATGCATTGGTGTTTTGCCTGCATGTATGTCTGTATGAGGGTGCCAGAACCCATGGAACTGGAGTTACAAACAGCTGTGAGCTGCCATGTGGATGCTGGGAATTGAACCTGGGTCCTCTGGAAGAGCAGCCGGTGCTCTTAACTGCTGAGCCAACTCTCCAGTCCCCAGACTAAATCTTTTATTAAAGATTGTTTTTTATTTCTCTTGAGTAAAAGCAGAAAGGTTGGGTCATGGGATAATTGTGTGTGATTTCATCAGAAACTTCCAAACAGCTGTCTGAAGTGATTACACCATTCCCCAGGCTCACCAGCAATGCCTGAGGTTTCCTTTTGCCAATACCCTGGGAAGCAGTTGACGTTGCCAATCTTCTTTCAGCAGCTCTCCTGGGTGTTGTTAGCTCTTTGTTTTTTTTTTAATAATTTATTTACTTTTATTTCATTTGCATTGGTATTTTGCCTGCATGTATGTCTGTGTGAGAGTGCCAGATCTTGGAGCTAGAGACAGTTGTGAGCTGCCATGTGGGTGCTGGGAATTGAACCCGAGTCCTCTGGAAGAGCAAGCAGTCAGTGCTCTTAACTGCTGAGCCATCTCTCCAGCCCTGTTGTTAGCTCTTACTGGTGTTGGCTTTCTCTCTGTCTCTTTCTATGTGTGTTCACTGTATACCTGTTCACCTAGGCATATGGACATACAGACATGTGTACATATGAAGGCTAGAGGTCAACATCCGGGGTCTTCCTCGCCCTCTAACTTATCTCATTGTTTATTATTACACTTACTTTATTTATTTGTATGGGGGGGATGGGATGTGTGCCAAAGCACACATATGGAGGTCAGAGGATAACTTATGGGATTCCATCCTCCCCTTCCACTTTGTGGTTCTCGGAAAAGAAATCAAGTCATAGGGCAGGATTAACCCTGAACTATCATGCTGCTCTCTACCTTATCTCTTGAGACAGGATCTCTTGTAGAACCTGGAGCTCATCCACTGGACTAGACTGACTAGCCAGTGAACTCCCAGGGTCCTCCTGTCTCTGCTTCCCCAGTCCTGAGGTTATGAACGGCTGCTGTGCCAGGCTTTTACATGGGTGGGGGGATTAGAACTCATGTTCCTGTGGCGGGGACTTTACCAACTGAGTCATGTCCCTGGCATTACTTTAAAAAAGATGGTTAACACAAGCATGCAACTGCAAGGGTTAAAAAAGCTACTCTGAAAACGGCCTCTGGTCATTTCTTTTTCCCTCCAGAAATGTGAGTTTCTGGAGACCTCTTTCCCATTTAAACACAACTTTGTCTTTGGCTGTCTGTCCTTTACTAGAGCCCCAAGAGGAAAGGGACTGCCTGTGGTCTTCACAGCTGCTCTTCTCCAAGGCTAGGGTCTTAGGGTTTCTATTGCTGTGAAGAGACACTATGACCACAGCAAATCTTATAAAGGAAAGCATTTAATTGGGGCTCGCTTACAGTTCAGAAGTCTAGTCCATTTTCATCAGCAAGAAGCCTGTTGGCACACAGGCAGACATTGTGCTGGAGAAGTAGTTCAGAGTTCTACATCTGGATCCTTAGGCAACAGGAAGAGAGAATGTCACTGGGCCTGGCTTGAGCTTCTGAAACCTCAGAGTCCACCCCTTGTAACACACTTCCTCCAACATGGCCACACCTCCTCCAACATGGCCACACCTCCAATAATGCCTCTCCCTGTGAGTTTATGGGTGCCATTTTCTTGTAAACCGTCAGGATTAGTAAAGGCTAATATGTGTTGTTGAATGAATATCAGGCTCCATTCAGAAAGTCTCATCTTGTAACCTTTTTTTTTTTTTTTTTATTTCTTCTTCTTTTAGATAGGGTCTTACTCTGTGGCACTGGCTGAAACTTTCTGTATAGACCAGGCTGGTCTTGAACTCACAGAGATCAGATCTGCCTGCCTCCGACCCTCATTTTTTTTTTTTTTTTGAGACAGAGTCTTCTGTTTTTAAGCCAGCTTTGCGCTCTCCATTCTTCTGCTTCCATCCCCTGAGTTCTGGGATGACAGGCATGCACTACTTTATTACCTTTTAATTCAAGAGAGCAGCAGATTCTCTGTAGACAAAGCCCATAAATGAGTAATATCAATAAAATTTTGTTAAATGAATTAATGATGATGAAGGAAGGCCCTCGGGGGCTCCCACGAGCAATACAAGCTGATTTATTTCTGCTCCTTTTCTTTCTTTCTTTCTTTTCTTTTTTAAGCATTTCCTGTCTGTCAGCTGCTGGGCAAACACTGAAAATGCTCATCTGTTATTCTTGTTGAACGGTATTACCTCATCCTTCTGGTAACAGGATCCCTCTTTTTCTCAAGGGGATTGTCTTTCTCCACTCAACCCACTTTCCCATCAGCTCCAGGGCAGGTGACACAGGCCAGGCCAGTCAGAACGTGCCAGCCCCTTGGCAACAGTGACGGGCAGTTCCGGGGAGTGTCAGGCCAGAGTGACCAATGAGAGCCAGCCCTGGACGGGTGCAGCATAAACAGTGGACGAGAGAACTCTGTGAGAACGGCCATTCCGAGGTAACGTCCAGGAGAACTGAATCGAAGGGTAAAGGGGAGGAGCTAGCCTCCAGAAATGGAAGGACACCCCCATCACACTGGAGGACAAACAGTGCCCGGAGGAGAAGAGGAGAGAAGCAGGACCGGCCAAGGAGGGCTTTGGATTTTACAATGAGAAGCTACTCCAGTGTTTTGAGCCGAGGAGGGGTGGAAGATGGAAGATCTCCAGTTCAAAGCCAGCCTGGGCTACTTAAGAAAGTTCTGGGCTGCCCAACGCTCCTTAGCAGGGAACCAGTCTGAAAACAAAATCAAACAGCAGAAGAAAAGAAAAGCCCTGCCTGTAATCCCAGCACTCGGGAGGATCAGATATTCGAAACCATCCATCCACCCTCTGCTGTGAACAAGTTCTAAGCCAGTTTAGGAGCCTGTCTTTAAAAAAAAAAAAAAAGTTTGGAACAGAGTTATTATGCAATCTGATCCACTCTGTGAAAAGATCTCTGTGTGAGGGCTGCTGAGATGGTCAGCAGGTGAAGAGGTTTGCCGCCAAGCCTGAGTGCCCATAATCTGATCCCTGGGACCTTCCACACAACTGAAGGAGAGTACTGACTCCCTAAAATCATCCTCCGCCCTCCACACTTGCTCTGTGGCTTCTGTCTCTCCCCACCTACTATGTACATGTTTAAAATTTTAAAAAGAGAGCACTGTCGAAAGATGATACTAGAAATGAGGGGGAGGGGTGGAGGGAGAAGGGGACCGAGGCTGTCGCTGTCATCGAAGACGGGTTTGGCCTGGGGTTTTAGCTATGGTGAAAAATAATGTGGCATGGCCTGTTTGAGAACAGAGGGAGAGCTAAAGAAAATTAGAGTCTAGGGGGCAGCTGCTGATGACATCATTTGAACACCTGGATCCAGCTATGCCTGAGGCTGATTCTCCTAGTTTGACAATTATGTGAGCCAGTACTCTTAATATTTTTAAATTGTATTACCCTGGGTTACATAGGTCATTATCATGCACACACACATATACATATATTTGTATATATAAATTTCCTTTTTTTCCCTTTATTTTATTCAGTTTATTTCTTTGTTGTTGTTGAGACAGGGTCTCCCTGTTTAGCCCTGGGTGATCTAGAACTTGCTGTGTAGACTGATGTGGCCTCGTACTCATTCTGCAGCAAAGGCTGGCCTAGTCCTGTAGCTCTGGCTGAACTCAAACTCATGGGAATTACCCTGACTCAGCCCCATCCCACCTTCTGAGTGCTGAAACTACAGATGTGTCCAGCCACACCTGGCCTATGGGGTTCTGTCACTTGGGAAGGAGATCTTTGGGTATATGTGTATTCTCATGAGTCCTCGAGCAAATCAGTGCCAAAGTCAGTGGAAAGGGTTGGAGTGGGGTGTGTGGGGGCGGTGTGGGTGTGTGGGTGTGTGTAAGTGAGTGCAGGTGCCAGAGGCATAGGATTCCCTGGAGGTGAATTTATAGATGATTGTGAGCTGCCTTACATGGATGTTTGGAACCAAACTTGGGTCCTCTGCAAGAGCAGTACATGCTCTGCTCTTGACTGCTGAACCATCTCTCCAGCCCCATCACTCCACTTTATTTTATTTATTATTATTATATTTGTGTGTGTGTGTGTGTGTGTGTGTGTGCGTGCGCGTGTGTGAGTTTGATGTGCATTCCACAGTGCAGGCATGAAGGTCAAAGCAGCTGATTTTCTCTTTCCTCAATGGGATATGTGAATCAAATTCCAACTGTCAGCCAGGCATGGTGGTCCATGCTTTTTTTTTGTTTTTGTTTTTTTTTGTTTTTCGAGACAGGGTTTCTCTGTGTAGCTTTGTGCCTTTCCTGGAACTCACTTTGTAGACCAGGCTGGCCTGGAACTCATAGAGATCCGCCTGGCTCTGCCTCCCGAGTGCTGGGATTAAAGGTGTGCGCCACCACCGCCGCCTGGCTTTGGTCCATGCTTTTAATCCTGGTACTGGCACTTGAGAGCAGAGGCAGGCGGCGGATCTCTGTGAGTTTGAAGCCAGCCTGGCCTACACAGAGAGTTCTAAGACAGCCAGGGCTATGTAGAGAGACCTTGTCTCAAGAAAAAAGAAAGAAAGAAAAAGAAAAAGGAAGAAAAAGAAAAAACTCTGGCTGTCAGCTTTGTGCAACAAATTTTTTTTTCTCTCTGGAACACCTTGCAAGCCCCCTTTAATTTAATATATCAAATAATTTTATTTCCCCCCCCTTCTTCCCTTTGCTGATTTTACTATGTTGTCTGTGCTGACCATAAACTTCTGGCTCAAAAGGTTCTTATCCCTCTGAATGCTAGGATTACAGGCTGCACCCTCAGGCCAGACTTCTCTATTGGTTTTTGTTGTTTTGTGTTGTTTTTAAAGTTATTTATCTTATTTCGTGTGTATGGATGTTTTGCCTGTATGTATATGTGTGCACCATGTGCATCCCTGGTGCCTGAGGAGGTCAGAAGAAGGGATCAGATGCCCTAAAACTGAAGTTATGGATGGTCCTGAGCCACCACTTGGGTGCTGGGACTGGAGTCTGGGTCCTCTGCGAGAGCAGCCAGTGCTCTTATCCTCTGAGCCATCTCTGCAGCCCGGTTCCTCCATTCTTAGCCTGATGCCCTCACTCCTACTTTGTATCTCCTGGTCATCTCTTTTCCTTTCTTCCTCCTTTTTCCTTTTCCTTCAAAGTCAGTCCTTGGTGTTATCTAAGAGCTGCGGCCTCCCTCCTTCCTGCTCCCTAGCTGTGTGACAACAGAGCAGTCAAGAATGCTTTGAAGGCCGACAATGGCTCAGACAGAAGAATATTTCACAGCACATTTGACAATCACGTAATAGCACCATTAAAATGTAGCAAGAGGAGCTGGAGAGATGGTTCAGCAGATAAGAGCACTGGCTGCTCTAGCAAAGGAACTGGGTTTGGTTCCCAGCAGCCACGTGGTGGTTTAGAAACACATGTAACACCAGCTCATCTGATGTTTCTACTGCACACCAACACTCACATGTGCATACCCGCACACACACATAGAATTAGAAAAAATAAGAGGGGCTCGAGAGATGGCTCAGTGGTTAATCATGCTTAGAGTTCTTACAAGGACCTAGATTCCATTCCCAAATAAAATAAATCTTGAAAAATAAAATGTAGCAGGGCCGGGCGTGGTGGCGCATGCCTTTAATCCCAGCACTAGGGAGGCAGAGCCAGGCAGATCTCTGTGAATTCGAGCCCAGCCTGGGCTACAGAGTAAGTTCCAGGAAAGGCTCCAAAGCTACACAGAGAAACCCTGTCTCAAAAAAAACAAAAAACAAAATACAAAACAAAACAAAAAAGCTTACATAAAAAGTCAGAGGTGGGTAATAGCATTTTGCATTTGGGTATTGGTTTGTAATAGGTTCCCCCCCACACACACACACACAGTAGGTTTCTCTGCCCACTCAGTAAGCCGGATCAAGCCAAATTGAAAAAGTATAGCAACAGGTTTATTTGAGCAAAGCAACTCTTGGGTGGGTTCTCCAGTCCCAGATATCAGGGCTGGAGAAGCCACACGCCTGAATTTAAGCAGGGAGATTATATAGATTGTAGGAAGGGTGATGACGTGTCACAAGCTGGGTTTGTGCACTAGTATGCCCAAAAACTGACCACTTTAGACGGGGACTTGGGTGGCTGGCAACTTCAGGGGAGGAACTGACATAGCCAAGAATGCAAAACTAGGTTTTTTGGTGCCTTTTCTTGGTTCAGAGATTCTCTGAGTGGGTGGTGTCTGGGAGGGACAGGAATGGGGCTTTCTGGATCTTGCAGGGGTGAACTGAATAAAAGTATAAAATCCTAATCTTATAAGACATACAAGTTAATAGTCAATCATCTCATAAAGAATTGACTTCTTTGATATGTCCAGATTTAGCTACTTACTTATGATCTCAAAGTCTAAAACAAGTGACTAGAAATGAGCAACATTTGTCTAGTGTAGATGTACTTAGCAATTTGGTTTTGCCCAAGGTAGAATCTGAGTGAAATCTGTTATTGCCTTATGCCAGGTGACCCCTCCATCTCTGGTCTGTGCTCCCTGCCCTGTCTTGCCCATGATAAGTACCTTCCTTTGCCTCCCCAGGAATGTGAGCACCATAAAGATTACCAGATCATTGCTCAGAAGACATGCAATGACCTGTGATCCCAGGGCCTGGATGCTGCAGTAGGGAGAGCTGCCTCCAGCTGCAAAGAACATGAACATCACCTCAGTGGCTTCCCAAAGCTTCCTGCCCATGACTCACAGTCATTCTTTTTATTGTTCTTCACTAATGATGACAAGAAGATCTCTTTTTTTAGGATCAACTCAAGATATTTCTCTTTCTACTGAAAGAGAATGCTTATTGCACTCAATGCCTGGGTTATCTTTTGTTCATTTTATTTTACTTTGGTTTGTGACTCATCAAAGCATATTTGAACAGAAAGAAAAAAAACTAAACTGGGAAATGGGTTGCAACACACACATTTCTTCCTTTTTTTTTTTTTTTTTTTTTTTTTTAATTTCTGAAGCAAGGTTTCTCAGTGTAGCCCTGGATGTCCTAGAACTCTGTATGTAGACCAGGCTAATCTCCAACTCAGATATCCTTCTGCCTCTGCCTCCCAAGGAGTGCTAAGATTAAAGGCACATGCCACCATGCCCAGCCACACACAGATCTTAACTGAGTACTCCTTGAAACCAAGAATGAAGCCAGGCTTAGTGGTCCACACCTGTGGTCCCAGGCGCTGAGGAGGCAGAGCTGAGAGACTTGTTGCATGTTCACAGCCAGACTGATTCTCATAGTGAGTGCCAGGCCAGCCTGGCTGAGTAAGCCCTCTTGTAAATGAGAAGATGAAAAGGAGGAGGAAGACAAGACGTAATTCAGCTTTTCCCCAGAGAAAATCCAAGCAATTCTTGTGACTATTCATGCAACAATATTACAAATACTGTTGAATATTGCCAATGTTGTTGAATTCTTATATAAATTAGAATGCTTAACACACATCTCCATTCAAAATAAAAAATGAGCTGGGCGGTGGTGGCTCACGCCTTTAATCCCAGCACTCGGGAGGCAGAGCCAGGTGGATCTCTGTGAGTTCGAGGCCAGCCTGGACTACCAAGTGAGTTCCAGGAAAGGCGCAAAACTACACAGAGAAACCCTGTCTCGAAAAAACAAAAAAAAAAAACAAACAAACAAACAAAATAAAAAATGAGTATGAGTCATTTAAAATTATGCTTTCCTAAGTGTCATTTAATAGATTTTTTTAATAGCAGGTTGAATACTAGAAACTTCTTCTGGGTTGTTATTTGTTTACTTCCCTGTGTAGACCTAGGAACTCACTGTGTAGATCAGGCTGGCCTCAGACTCACGGAAATCCACCTGCCTCTGCCTCCACTAATGACTGGTTTTTTCATGTGTTTGTGGGGTGACAAGGATCGGATCCAGGCTCTCGCACATGCTAAGCAAGTGCTTTACTATCGCGCTGCACTCCCCAGATGTTGGGGAGCTACACTCCCTGGATGTTGGGGAGTTCTATTTGTTGGTTGTGGGTTTTGTTTTTATTTTTGTTTTTTTCTGGCACAGGGTTTCTCTATGTAGCCCTGGCTGTCCTGTAGCCCAGGCTGTCCTCAAACTCAGAGATCCACCTGCCTCTGCCTCCCGAGTGCTGGGATTAAAGGTGTGAGCCACCACCGCCTGGCTGTTTTTGTTTTGTTTTGTTTGAGACAGGGTCTTGTTATGCAGCCCAGGCTGGCCTTGAGCTCCAGCTTACTCACCCCAGTGTGCTTCTGAGGATTGGGTAAAGTCTTGCTACTGGGGTTTGGGGATTTAGCTCAGTGGTAGAGTGCTTGCCTAGCAAGCACAAGGCCCTTGGTTCGGTCCTCAGCTGGGGGGGGGGGGGGAGACGGGGGTCTTGCTACTGCATCTGTGCATAAAGTAGCTAGTGCTCTTAGCCCCTTGTCTTTCAAATTCTTTTCTTCTGATAGAATATCACAAGACAACAAACCTGGAGATCATCATGCTAAGTAAATATGCCAGATCTGGAAGGACAAACATCCTGTTTGGAATGCTTGTGGAATTGTGGAATCTAGAGGGGAAAATTAAGAAAAATATGAAAGTCCAGAGCTGAAGAAATGGCTCTTCTATTAAGAGCACTGGCTGCTCTTGCAGAGGACCTGTGCTCCCAGCACCCACATGTTGGCTCACAACTGTAACTCCAGTTCCCGGGGATCTGACACCTCCTTCCAGCCTCCTCCAGCAACAGGCGTGCATACACACAGGCAAAACACCAATACCCAGAAGATGAAAACAAATTAATGTTTTTTTAAAAAAAATTGATGGAATTTGCTGGGCGGTGGTGGTGCACGCCTTCAATCCCAGCACTCAGGAGGCAGAGCCTGGTGAATCTCTGTGAGTTCGAGGTCATCCTGGTCTACAGAGTGAGATCCAGAACAGGCACCAAAACTACACAGAGAAATCCTGTCTCAAAAAAAAAAAGGGGGGGGGGCTGGAGAGGTGCCTCAGGGGTTTAAGGGCATTGCTTGCTCTTCCAAAGGTCCTGAGTTCAATTCCCAGCAACCACATGGTAGCTCACAAACATCTGTAATGAGATCTGGTGCCCTCTTCTGGCCCGCAGGGATACATGCAGACAGAACACTGTATACATAATAAATAAATAAATCTTTTTTTAAAAATTGATGGAATTAGTGGCTGGAGAAATGGCTAAGAGATTAAAAGCACTAGCTGCTCTCCCAGAGGATCTGGGTTCAATTCCCAGCAACCACATGGTGACTCACAACAATCTATAATGGGATCCGATGCCTTCTTCTGACATGGAGGCGTACATGCAAACAGAACACTCATATCTAAAATAATAGATAAATAAAATTTTTTTAAAGATTTATTTATTTATTTAGTATACAGCATGTATGACTTCAGGCCAGAAGAGGGCACCAGATCTCATTACAGGTGGTTGTGAGCCACCATGTGGTTGCTGGGAATTGAACTCAGGACCTCTGGAAGAACAGCCAGTGCTCTCAACCTCTGAGCCATCTCTCCAGCCCCCGATAAATAAAATTTTTTAAAAATTGATTGGGGGGGGGGAGTGGCTGGAGAGGTGTCTCAGGGGTTAAGAGCACTGATTGCACTTCCAGAAGTCCTGAGTTTAATTCCCAGCAACCACATGTTGGCTCACAACTACCTATAATGAGATCTGGCGCCCTCTTCTGGCATGCAGGGACACATTCAGGCAGAACACTGTATACATAATAAAATTTTTTTGTTTGTTTGTTTTTTCGAGACAGGGTTTCTCTGAGTAGCTTTGCGCCTTTCCTGGAACTCACCCTATAGCCCAGGCTGGCCCCGCCTGGCTCTGCCTCCCGAGTGCTGGGATCAAAGGTGTGCACGCCACCACCACCAGGCGCTAACAGGATTTCTAACTGAGCTAGCTCAGTCAGTAGAGTGCTTGTCATACAAGTGTAAGGACCCACGCTTGATCCCCAAGACAAGATCCACAGGGTGGAAAGAGAGGAATGACTCCCTCAAGGTGTCTTCTGACTTCTATGTATACTGTCACATGCCCCGCTACCCCAATAAATAAATAAATGAACAAAAAAATAATAATAAAGGAAAACAAAAACAAGGCAGACAGATCCTGAAGAATACCACCAGAGGATGACCTCTGACCTCCACACACAAAGATACACATATATATGCACATAAGAGCATTACCTACATGCGTACACAAACACACAATCAATCAATATAAAAGATTAAAGAGCCGGGCGGTGGTGGCGCACGCCTTTAATCCCAGCACTCGGGAGGCAGAGCCAGGCGGATCTCTGTGAGTTCGAGGCCAGCCTGGGCTACCAAGTGAGTTCCAGGAAAGGCGCAAAGCTACACAGAGAAACCCTGTCTCGAAAAAGCAAAAAAAAAAAAAAAAAAAAAAAAAAAAAAAAAAAAAGATTAAAGAAACAGAAGAGAGCCAGACATTGTGGTACAAGACTTTAATTCCAGCACTCCAAAGCAGAGGAGTTCAAGGCAAGTCTGGTCTACATAGTGAGTTCCTGGACAGTCAGCTATGCAGAGCCCCTGTCTTAAAAAAAAAAAGCTGGGCAGTGGTGGCGCACGCCTTTAACCCCAGCACTCAGGAGCCAGAGGCAGGCAGATCTCTGTGAATTTGAGGCCAGCCTGGTCTACAAAGCAAGCTCCAGGACAGCCAGAGCTACACAGAGAAACGCTGTCTCGAAAAACAAACAAACAGAAAAGTTAAGAAGCAGAAAAGAAATCAGCCACTGTGAGGTGTAGTCAGTCACCAAGGAAGCTGTCAAATGCTACAACCAGGGAACTGTTTGTCAGACATTTTCCAGCGTACCCTAGTGACACCCACCGCCCTGACTATCCTCTCCTACACAGAATTAGTCATAAACTGAAAAAGGTTCCTGCATGGAGTGAAGGGCATGGACAAGCAGGGATGTGGGGAGCAGATGAAGTCCTGAGTGAATGTGTGTTGACCTGAGTGCAGCCATGTCAAGGATCCTAATGCCCCAGACCAGGGGAATGACAAAGCCTTCCCCTGGTCCATGTGCAGATGTTGACAGTGTGCAGAAAACGTGGACCACAGCTTCCTCCTCCTGATGTTTACATCCCAAGGCTGCTCTCCCACAGAGACTACACCTGCCCCTTTGCTCAGCTGCATACAATAAACCTTCTTCTGCGTCCATCACATCCCAGGGCCTAGTGGACCCCAGCTTCTCTCTATGTGTGCCTGTCCTCTCTTTATTCTGTTCACCCCAGTTAGATCAATCCCTCAGTCCTACAGATCAAGGCACAGGCTCTGACCTGAGTGTGGGATCACAGGGGACATCCTCTGTAAGCAGAGTGCCCTCACGCTCCAGCCCTGGCTTGGTCCTCAGTGACTCAAGCAAGGGGCAGCCAGGCACAGCAAGTTCAGGATAACACATCTGTTTCTCCACACTGCGGAGTGGGATCTGGAAAGAGCCGGACTCAGCAGGCTTTAAAGGTCTTTTTGTCATTAAGAATGTAGCACTAGCCAGGTGGTGGTGGTGCACGCCTTTAATCCCAGCACTCGGAAAGCAGAGGCAGGATGATCTCTGTGAGTTCGAGGCCAGCCTGGTCTACAGAGAGAGTTTCAAGACAGGCTCCAAAGCTACACACACACACACACACACACACACACACACACAAAAAAAAAAAAAAAAAAAAAAAGCAGCAACTGGGGAGGACAAGATGGCTTGGCAGGAGAGAATGGGCTCCTGTAGGAATATCCTCTCATCTCCACATGGCACCATTAGTTCCCACACAATAAATAAATAAATGTTTAAAAAATACTTTAATTTTGCCAGGTGGTGGTGTCACACACCTTTAATCCCAGCACTCGGGAGACAGAGCCAGGCAGATCTCCGTGAGTTCGACGCCAGCCTGGTCTACAGAGCGAGATCCACGACAGGCACCAAAACTACACAGAGAAACCCTATCTCGAAAAACAAAAACCAACCAACAAACAAAAACCTTTAATTTTAAAAAAGAAAGGAATGGAGACTCCCTGAGTGACATTTTGCCTTTTCCACTAAGCAAAAATATAAATAAATAAATAAATAAATAAATAAATAAATAAATAAATAAATAGCTATTTAAAAGTTGCTGGAGCTAAGTATAGTGGCACGTGACTTTAATTCCAGCACTGGGGAGACAGGAGGCTCTCTATGAATTTGAGGTCAGCCTGGTCTACATAGCAAGCTGCAGCCCAGCCAGAACTACATAGTGGAACCCTATCTCAAAAACAAAACAAACAAACAAACAAACAAACAAAAAAGGGTTCTGTCTGTTTCTCAGGCCAGGACACAGAAAGTCATGTAGGGGCTGCAGCTGTCCAGAAGGGGACATGTGGAAGGGACTCTTTCTTTACATAAATACGCTGCTGCTTTGCTCTGCATCTGTACAGGTGTGAAGGTATCGTCTCTGTGGCCTGACAGAGGTCCCCACTCCAAAATGGTGTAAGTTAGAGACAGGGAGAAAGAGATCCACGTTCTAGGATGATGAGCTCACAGATCCATCCTTCGGAAGGCCAGTGTCGTTTTATGTTATTAAACAATAAACAGCCAGGGCTCCTAACCGCTGAAACATCTCTCTGAGTTTTTTTTTTTTTTTAATTTTATTTTATGTGCATTGGTGTTTTGCCTGCGTGAATGTCTGTGTGAGGCTGTCAGATTCCCTGGAACTGGAGTTAGAGACAGTTGTGAGCTGCCATGTGGCTGCTGGGAATTGAACCCAGGTCTCCTGGAAGAGCAGCCAGGGCTCTGAACCACTGAACCATCTCTCCAGCGCCCTCTCTGAGTTTTTGAAATAGAGTCTCTCAAGGACCTGGAGTTTGCTGGGCTGGCTAGCCAATGAGCTGCTGGGATCTGTGTGTCTCTGTCCCCCACCCTCCCACCGCCACCCCAACCAGTGCTGGAGTTACAGACACAGGCTGCTGTGCCTAGCTGTTCCCTGTATTCCAGGGATCAAACTCAGGTCCTCGTGCTGGTGTGGTCAGCAGTTTACTGCCTGAGCCTTTGCCCTGGGTCTGAGTTAAGTTCTTAATTTATCAATACAAATGCTCTGTCTCTGTCGCTCTCAGGCCTTTGCCTCGGGGAGAGGGGCAGCAGTGGAGCAATAAGGACAGCATGCACACACCAGCTTGTCTCCTCTGCTCTCATGTGTGTTAGCTACATCTCATCAGAATCCCCTCAGGGAATTTCACCACAGCAACATCAGAGCATTTAGCCAAGTCTGGGGAGCCCTTCTGAGGATGGGGCCTCGGGAAGACCTTAGTGATCACATACCCCTATAGTTGGCTCTCCCTGGAGGCTCCTCAATCATTTTATTTGAGGCATTTTGCACCCCTTTGTTCTACTTTGGGACCAAATCTCAAATAGTAGCAGAAAAATTTCCACTCAAGTGTTGTGTGTGTTTGGCAATCTGCCAGTTCTCTCCCGGATACCCATTCTCCTATTCTTTGATAACTGAATCCCCTAGCAATCAGCTGGGCACAAAGACTACATTTCCCAGACTCCCTTGCATCCATTGCATCCAGAAGATGATGCTCTCACCAAAGAGATGAAGTGGAAGTGTGGTGCAGTTGAGGCTCTCCTTAAGAACCCTAAGTGTCATTATGTGACCTCTTTGAAGAGACTATGAGCACACACCACACTTCATTTTCTTCATTCTTTCCTGGGGTGCAGGTGACTTCAGAGGCCAGAGGTGTCAGATCCCCTTGGAGCTGGAGTTACAAGTGGTTGTGAATGGCCCAACATCATGGGTGCTGAGAATGAAATTCTGGTCCCTGCAAGAGCATCAAGTATTCTTAACTGCTGAGCCATCTCTCTAGCACCCAAACTAAAAATAAATAAATAAAAATAAATTAAAACCAACAACAACAAAATTACACATATGTCATCTTAGCACTTAGGAAGGAGAGGCAGGAGGATCAGAAGTTCAAGATCATCCTTAGCTACATAGTGAGTTCTAGGCCAGCCTTCCCTATGCGAGAGTCTATCTCAAAGCAAACACTAAATATCTGCACATACAAACATATGGACTGAGGATACAGCTCCGTGATGGAGTACTTGTCTAGCAGGGAGTCAGACCATGAATTCCATTGCCAGTACCGGGCAGGTGACACACACAAAACTCAAAAGCTAATGTGGCAGAGCCACAAAAGTGGCCACACAGAGAGACGCTGTCTCGTAATATCCCCTTCCCTCAAATAAACAAAATCTAAATTAACAGCCAGCTTTGGTGGCACACACCTTTAATGTCAGCACTTGGGAAGCAGAGGCTTATGGATCTCTTACAGAGTTCCAGACCAGCCAAGGCTAAGTCGAGAGATCTTGTCTAGAAAACCAAACAAAAATAACAAAAGACATTTCCTATAAAAGCCAAGTACTTACAGGAAATAGGCTGGCTGGCCGCATGCTCATTCAGTAATCATCATCTATGGAGCATCTAGTATCACCAGCTCCCGTTACAGGAGCTACGCCATGGGATCCACACCCTCTATAAGTTCCCAGTGAGATTCAGTAGGTGGGAGGCATCTGGTCTGGTGGGAACAGAGTGTTGGGAACAGGGGATAGGGCCTATGATCCTGTAATTGCTAGGTAGCAGTGATGGGGGCACAGGAGAAGGAGCAACTGTTGCTGTGAGGGCAGACTGGGAAGGTGCTTTCCCACAACCAGCAGTGGCTCTTTGCAGAATTATCAGGAACTCCCTGCTCTAGCATGACTTAGTCTGTGTCAGCCTTAGCAGCCATTAAGTCGGGGATGTCGTTGGATAAGAGACAGGCACAGCTGCTCATCAGGCCTGATTCCTGCCCTTTGCACACTGACAGAACACTAAGCTTAAAGTATCAAAGTTCAAGAAGAAAATGTGCTTTTTTTTTAATTAATTAATTTTTAAAAAAGTGTATTGGGGGGCTGGAGAGATGGCTCAGAGGTTAAGAGCACTGGCTGCCCTTCCAGAGGTCCTGAGTTCAATTCCCAGCAACCACATGGTGGCTCACAACCATCTGTAATGAGATCTGGTGCCCTCTTCTGGCCTGCAGGCAAACATGCTGTATACATAATAAATAAATAAATCTTAAAAAAAAAAAAAAAGTGTATTGGTGTTTTTGCCATGGGTGTCAGATCCCCTGGAACTGGAGTTAGAGACAGTTGTGAGCTGCCATGTGGGTGCTGGGAATTGAACCCGGGTCCTCTGGAAGAGCAGTCAGTGCTCTTAACTGCTGAGCCATCTCTCTAGCCTGAAAATAATGGGGGATCTGGGTAAAGTGGTACACACTATGGGGAAGGCAGAGGCAGGAAGAAGGCTAAAGGTCCTGGAACCACCGAGGTCCACACAGGAAGTCCAAGCCACTCAGGGCTACCTAATGAGACCACATCTCAAAACAAACAGAAGGGGAAAGGTTGATGGGTTCCTAATGATGAAAACTCAATTATAATGTAAAAAATTGATGTGTTCAATAGAGGAAAAAAAATTAAAGTCACATGATGCATGAGGGCAAGGGGAAGTTAAAAGACAGATGCTGGTGTGGGGAGACACAGCTTAGGTAGCTGATCTACATGGAAGAAGCAGGGTATTTATTAAAGTAAATAACTTAGAGCTGGGCTTGGTGGCACAGGCTTGCAATCCCAACACACAGGAGGCTAAGGCAGGAGGATGGCAAGTTCAAAGCCTGCCTGGGCTAGAGAAATCCTATTTCAAAACACAAAAAACAGAACTGGAGAGATGACTCAGCATCTAAAAGTGCTTCCTGGCAGCCTGATGACCTGGACCCACGTGGTACGGAGAGAATGGACTCCCGCAAGTTGTCCTCTGACCTGCACACTCAAGCCTGCCAGGACACACACACACACACACACACACACACATACACACAATCACATACCACACACACATACACACCTACATCATACCACACACACATACACACCTACATACACACACCACATCATATACATACACACATAACACACACACCATACACACATAACACACATACACCACACACACATGACATCATATACATACACACACACCACACACATACACACATTCACACCACACACACAAACACACACATATCACACACACACCACACATACACACATAGCACACATAGCACACACCACATACCACATCATATACATACACACACACATACAGAAAGACTAACTAACTAACTAACTAACTAACTAAATAAATAAATAAATAAATGTAATCTAAAAAACATAATGCCCAGCTAGGTAGTGGTGGCACATGCCTTTAATCCCAGTACTCAGAGGCAAATCTCTGAATTTAAGACCAGCCTGGTCTACAGAGCGAGTTCCAGGACAGCCAGGGCTACACAGAGAAACCCTGTCTTGAAAAACTGAAAAACAACAACAACAAATGTAACAGGGTGACCAGCAAGGGGGCTCAGTGGGTAAAAGCACTTTGCCATGCAAGCCTGATGGCTGAGTGTGACCCCTGAATCACACACGGTAGAAGGAAAGAACCCCTCCTAAGAGTTGTCCTCTGACCTGAACACAGACATACACACACACACACACACACACACACCACACATCACACACACCACATACACATCACACAGACCACACATCACACTCACCACACACCACATATCACACACACCACACATCTCACACACACACACACACACACACACTCACCACACACATACCACACCATACACACACCACAAACACACACACCACACTCACCACACACCACATATCATATACACCACACATCACACATACACACCACACACACACACACACACACACACACACACACACACACTACTCACCACACAGGCCACACACACCACACACTGTGAAACAAAGCAAAACAATAAAAAAAAAACCAAAAACCCACAGAAGTCTGAGTGGGAAGAAGGCAAAGTCCTCGGCTGCCCCTCCCCCATAGGAATTGCCAATCCCGGCAGTAGCCAAGATCCAGTTGGGGCAGCAGGAAGGGTGTGGCAGGGTCCGCACTTAAGGTGAACCACGCAGAGGGCATTTGGCAACAGACCAGCTCCATTCTTACCCAGAAGGTTTTGCTTTCCATCTCTGGAAAGACCTGTTTGGGGGCGGGGTGGGAGGAGGAGTGTGTGTAGAGTCTGCGTGTGCACTAGGGGAAAGGTGCCCAGGGGAAGAAAAGAAAAAACTATCACACAGGCAAGACCCCCTCACACAGACAGCTCGGAAGGCAACCAGTGTTTATTCTGGCTTCTTGTTGTTGTTGTTTTCGAGACAGGTTTTCTCTGTGTAGTTTTGGAGCCTTTCCTGGAACTCACTCTGTAGACCAGACTGGCCTCGAACTCACAGAGATCTGCCTGCCTCTGCCTCTCGTGAACTGAAGAATCTCAAGGTGGCCTATGTACCCCTGCTGACAGTTTGCTCTACCTCTGAGCTCCAGACACCTGCGATGCTCCACTTTAGGAAAAGGCCTGCGTGTCGCTGCACACCTCTTGAGGCCCCTTGGCCTTTCAGTGCAGAGAGGGCATGGTACAGGGCAAGGCTTAGGGTCTGGTTAGTCTGCAAGGGTGACTGGAACAGGGGGCAGGACATCAGTTTGTTCCCCTGCTGTTATGGGAAAGGACTTTGAACCACGCCTAGAGCAGAAAGTCCACCTGGCCCAAAGAGGCCTCCTCGACTTCGCAGAAAGACTGGGGCAGGCCTAGCTAAGGCTCTTGTTTCCATGCACCCAGTGATGGGAGCTGGGAGGTACAGCACGTACCTAGCAGGGGTGAAGTCCGGATTCATCTCCAGCAGACGTATTCACTCACCCACCACCTGTATTAACTTCAAGAACTTGGGTGGGGAGAGAAGGGTAAGGAAAGGACAATGGAGCCCTGCCTGGCCTGGAGCTCTTAAAGAAGGCTGGTTTTGAACTCATAGAGATCTGCGGTCCTCGGCCTCCCAAACGCTGGGATTAAAGGCATGCTCCACTACAGGCCAGCCCAAAACACTCCCCCCACCCCTTTCTCTTTTTCTGCAGTAATAGGGATAAACAACCAGGGCTTCACAAGTGCTAAACCCACACTACACCACAGATGCTACCGAACTACTACAGGCTTAACTTACCTTTCTTTCTTTCCTTCCTTCCTTCCTTCCTTCCTTCCTTCCTTCCTTCCTTCCTTCCTTCCTTTCTTTCTTTCTTTCTTTCTTTCTTTCTTTCTTTCTTTCTTTCTTTCTTTCTTTCTTTCTTTCTTTCTTTTTTGAAACCAGGCTGATTGATTACCAACCGAACTTGCTGACCTTGAGTTCCTGATCCTTCTTCTACTGCCTCCTAAATGCTGGGATTACAGACAGGTGCTGCCCCCTCCCACCCTGCATATTCTAACTTTTTTGTTTTTGTTTTTGTTTTTTGAGACAGGGTTTCTCCTTGTAGTTTTGGTGCCTGTCCTGGATCTCGCTCTGTAGACCAGGCTGGCCTCGAACTCACAGAGATCTGCCTGGCTCTGCCTCCCGAGTGCTGGGATTAAAGGTGTGCGCCACCACCGCCCCGCTCTTTTTCTTTTCTTTTCTTTGTTTTTTTTTTTTTTTTTTAGATTTATTTATTTATTATGTATATAGAAGAGGGTGCCAGATCTCATTACAGATGGCTGTGAGCCACCATGTGGTTGCTGGGAATTGAACTCAGGACCTCTGGAAGAGCAGTCAGTGCTCTTAACCTCTGAACCATCTCTCCAGCCCCATAACTTTTTTCTTTTCTCTTTTCTCTTTTTTTTTTTGAGCTGAGGATCGAACCCAGGGCCCTGTGCTTGCTAGGCAAGCGCTCTACCACTGAGCTAAATCCCCAACCCCTAACTTTTTTCTTAATGAAGACAATGGCAATTAAATCCCGAGGTGACCTTGGCCCTTGGGGGTTATCACAAGTTTCTAAACTTGCTGGGAGTGTAGGTCAGTGGGAGGGAACAAAGCCTCACCCTACTGGAAAGGCCCAGTGGGAATGATGGGTGTGAGGAAGATCTGTTACAGAGAAGACAGAGGCCAGGTGTCCTGGAGGGGGAAGAGGACAGTCCTGATTAGGAGACTGAGAATTTAAGTCTTGGGAGCTCAGGGAGAGGTAGCAAAATAGGAGGGACCGGCCAGAGTGAGGCCAGGAGGCTGCCAGGGTGCAGAGAACCCTGAGCCCAGGCTGAGCTTTCTGACCTGTGTCCCCTGGGCAACGGGAAAACAGGGAGGGAATGTTGGCTGAGGTTCTCTGGTTATATCAAAGGGCAAAACTACAACGAACTTGGTTATAGATCAAATTGGCTCTCATTCTGCAGATTGGACAGAGTTTACACTGGAGAAAACAGTCAGTTTTGTAAGATGGGAACAAAGAAACAAAACAATAAAATGCTGATTAGTGAATGCTATTTTTGGTAATGGTTGAACCTGGGACTTCCTTATTATGCTGACTCAAGTGGCCTGGCATCTCCTGTTTTTAGGGACCGCGGTCTGTTTTGGAAAATGTCTGTTTCAAGAGAGTTTCCCTGTGATTTTGCAGTGCATGGCTTGAGTTACTCCATTTTTGGCTGGCCTAGTCTGTTGGGACCTAGTGCAGAAGCCAGTCCAAAAACAATGACCTTCTATGGTTTTTTAAAGATGTATTTTAAGCCAGGAGTGGTGGCACACACCTTTAGTTCCAGCACTCTGGTGGCAGAGGCAGGTGGATCTACAGAGCCTGGTCTACAGAGTGAGTTCCAGGACAGCCAGAGAAACCTTGTCTCAAAAAAAAAATGTATTTTTATTGTTAATTATGGATATATGTATGTCTGTAAAGATATTTGTGCATGTGAGTGGAGGTGCCCTTGGAGGCTGGAAGGTATTAGATCCCTTGGAGCTGGAGTTACAGGCTATTGTGAGCTCCTTGATGTGGGTGCTGGGAACCTAACTTAGGTCTATGTAAGAGCAGCATGTCCCCAACCCCTATCCCCCAGTGTGTACTCTTAACTGATGAGCAATCTTTCTGGTCCTCTCCTATCATTTTTGTTTAAACAGTTAAAGAGTTAGGCCTGCCGATGCATACTTGTAATTCCAGCTACTACAGATTTGAGGCAGGAGGATTGCAGTTTCCAGGCCAGCCTGGGGTAACTCAGCAAGACTGTCTTAAACAAAAGTGAAAAATTGGCTGGAGATACAACTGAGTGGTAGAGTGCTTGTCTGATATACACAAAGCTTTGGCTTTGACCCTTAAAAAAAAAAAAAATGTAGTGTGAGCCAGGCAGTGGTGGCTCACACCTTTAATTCCAGCACTTGGGAGGCAGGCAGATTTCTGTGAGTTCAAGGCCAGCCTGATCTACAGAGCATGTTCTAGGACAGCCAGGGCTACACAGAGAAACCCTGTCTTAAAAAACAAAACAAAGCCGGGCAGTGGCGGTGCACGCCTTTAATCCCAGCACTTGGGAGGCAGAGCCAGGAGGATCTCTGTGAGTTCGAGGCCAGCCTGGTCTACAGAGCGAGATCCAGGAAAAGGCACAAAACTACACAGAGAAACTCTGTCTCGAAGGAAAAAAAAATCCTGTAGCCTAGCAGAGTATTACATGTCTGTAATCCCCGAAATGAGAAGACTGAGGCAGGAGGATCACTTGTAAATTGGAGGCCAGCCTGGAAGAGAGAGTCTAGGATTACCACACAGTAAGACACTGTCTCCAAAACAAAAAAAGGGCTGGAAGAAGGCTCAGTGATTAAGACTTGTTGCTCTTGCAGAAGACCAGGATTCAGTTCCCAGCACCCACATGGCGGCTCACAATAGTCTGTAACTCCAGTTCTAGGTGATCTGATGCTTCTGGACGCTGTAGGCATGAGGCACATATGGTGCATATATATAAGTGCAGGCAAAACACTCATGCATGTAAAATTGAACACACACACACTACATATACACATGAAGAAAGAAAGAAAGCAAACTCTTAAAAAAAAAAAGCCAAACAGAAACTTGAAATAAATAAATAAGATGCAACCAGAGAAGCAGTCATGAACTGGGCCAAGGGACTGAATTTGCTGACCCTGTTACAGAGGATTAGGAAAAGTTTTAAATTCTTTTGTTTGTTTGTTTAAGATGATGTCTCCATACACTTCTCAGACTGGTCTTGAACTCCCAGGCCCAAGGAAGATGCTGTTTAAATCTCCAAGGATGGAAAGAATAGGCTTGCTCCTCGTCATCCAGTATGAGAGACATTAAAAAACAAAAACAGAGTCTCTACATGTAGTCCGGGCTGTCCTGGAACATACTATGTAGACCAGGCTGGTTTAGAACTCATAGAGATCCACCTGCTTCTGCTTCTGGAGTGCTAGGATTAAAGGCCTGCACCACAATGTCCAGTCAACATTTTGTATTGACTACTTCTCAGCAAAAATAATTACAATATTGAGTGTGTTTGTGTGTGTGTGTGTGTGTGTGTGTGTGTGTGAAGTCAAATTCAGGTCTTGCTCAAGCCCATTCACTGTGTGTGTGTGTGCGTGTGTGTGTATGAGTGTGTAAGTCAGAGGATAAATTCAGGTCTTGCTCAAGTCCTATCCACTGTGTGTGTGTGTGTGTGTGTGTGTGTGTGTGTGTGTGTGTGCATGCATGTGTTGTCAGGACAACTATGTGGACAGAGGATGACCTCAGGTGTTGATTTCACCTTTTACCTTGGTTGAGGCAGGGTCTCTGTTGCTTCCTACTGCATACACCAGTGTCCTGTGAGCTTCTGGGGCTTCTCCTGTCTCCACCTCCCATCTCATTGTAGCAAAACTAGGATTAGCCTGTGCGACTGGGCCTGGATCTCCCTGGGTTCTGAGGATTCAAATTAAGTGTTCATGCTTGCACAGCGAATACTTTACCCACCGAGCCATCTCTAACCCCTCTTTGTCTTTGATGGCTCATACGGGCCTGAGGCCTGCTAATTAGGGATCTGTCTGTTTCTGCCTACCCAGCATTTGGGAATATAGACACACACCAGCAGGCTGGCCACACGGCTCAACAGGTGGAGGCACCTGATGCCAGTGCTGATGACCTGAGTTCAATTCCTAAAACCCACAGAGTGGGAGGAGAGAATGGACTTCCAAAAATCTTGTTGGGTGTTCTGTTTGGGTTTCTGTTGTTTTTATTTTTTCTTTTGTTTTGTTTTTGTGTTTGAGACAGGATTTCTCTGTATAACAGCCCTAGCTATCCTGGAACTCACTCTGTAGACCACGCTGGTCTCAAACTCACAGAGATCCACCTGCCTCTGCCTCCTGAGTGCTGGGATTAAAGGTGTGCCACCACTGCCAGGCTTGTTTAGATTTTTGAGACAGGGTTTCATTATGTAGCTCTGGCTGTCCTGGAACTTCTATGTAGACTAAGCTGGCCTTGAGCTCACAGAGCTCTCCCTGCTTCTGCATCTAGAGTGCTAGGATTAAAGTCCTGTGCCACCACCCCTGTCTAGGTAAAGTGATTTGGAAATTTAGTTTTTCAATTTGGAAATCCTGATGAAATGAGTCTACTTACTAGGCATCGTGACACATACCTGTAATCCCAGCACTTGTTAGTCTAAGGTAAGAATCTCTAGTTAAGGCCAACCTGGGTCTCATAGTTAGACACTGTGTCAGGGAAACAAACGCTGGACATAGACCGTAGTGTGAAGTATGTGTGCAGTGTGTACCTGGGATTGAACCTATGAATGCTAAGCACACACTTTACTACTGAGTTATACCCCAGCCCTACATGACTGATTTATGAGATTTTTGCCTACAGATTGTTTCATGTTAGCTAGCGGTAAACACTCTGGGTGTGGTGGCACAGGCCTGTAATCCCAGCACTTGGGAGGAAGAGACAGGAGGGTCAGGAGTTCCAGGTCATCCTCTGCAACACAGCGGGCTGGAATCCAGCCTGGCTTACATAGTGAATTCCAGGCCAGCCTGGGCTACGCAGAGACTCTGTCCCAAACATCAACAACAGAACCAACTGTATATGTGTGAGTGTGTGTGTGTGTGTGTGTGTGCGCGCGCGCGCGTGCGCGCGCGCGCGTGCCCACTGAGGATCACACCAAAGGCCCCTGCTTGCTAAGCACACTCTGCCACTGAGCTGCTCTCCCAGACTCAAAAGAATCTAAAAAGGAGATAAATTCCCCTAGAATGACTTTTTGAGGCTCATCTGTTGCAGTCTTTTATGGTTTCTCCCACTTCTTTGTTCCATGTCCCTGGGCCCTTCATTTATTTTTATCCACACTCACTTTTTCTAAGTTTTCCTCTGAGGATGTAGGATCCTTCCCTGGTTGAGTTTATCTGCAAAATAAAATCTCCCGAAACATGTAATATGTAAGTATATTTAGGAAAACAACAAGCTCAGATGACTGTTATATATTCTACATAGCTTGTTCCTGGAGCTGAATTCAGAGTAACTGAGTGTGTCAAGTAGGATGGTCCAGGTGTGTAACTCCAGCACGTGGGGGTGATGTGAGGGTTTAGGCAAGAGGGTTGCTATTAGTTCCAGCCCAGCCTAGGCTATATAACAAGACTGTGGCTCAGAAAACAACAATAATAATGACACAAAATAAAAGATTATTGATTTGCCAGGTGGTGGTGGCTACACAGAGAAACTTTGTCTCGAACAACCAAAATAGGCCAGGCGGCAGTGGCATATGCTTTTAATCTCAGCACTGGGGAGGCAGAGCCAGGCAGATCTCTGTGAGTTCAAGGCCAGCCTGGTCTACAGAGAGAGATCCAGGACAGGAACTAAAACTACACAGAGAAACCGTGTCTCGAAAACCTAACAAACAAACAAACAAACAAAAACAACTAACTAAATTAATTAAATAAATGGAAAATAATTAGTGATGCTACCTGCTCTTTATTTGCCCTTGTATCTGTGTGGGGGTGTGCATGCATGATGGCAGTGAGCACAGGGTCAGGAGAGGAAGTCAGATCCCTTAGAGCTGGAGTTATAGACAGTTCTGAGCCACCTGACCCTCAGGTGGGAACCAAACTGGGATCTTTGGAAAGAGCAAGTATCAGTTCTTAAATGTGAGTGTGAGTGTGTGTGTGTGAGTGTGTGTGTGTGTGTGTGTGTGTGTGTGAGAGAGAGAGAGAGAGAGAGAGAGAGAGAGAGAGAGAGAGAGAGAGAGGTATGTATGTGCAGAGGCCAGAGAAAGACTTCAGGTTTCCTCCTCTATCATTCTCTACCTGACATTTTTTAAAAAAGATTTATTTTTATTTTATGTGTGTTGGTGTTTTTGGGTGTATGTGTGTACATACACCACATGCATGCAGTGCCCTAGGAGGCTAGAACAGGGCCTCAGATTTCTTGACACTGAAGTCACAGACTGCTAGCCACCATGTTGCTGCTGGAAACCAAACCAGAGTCTGTCAGGTCCCAAAGATCTCAAGACAAATGTCTAACTGTGCTGCCTGCTCAACACACCACACACCACAGCGCACTCTGGCTTGCTAGGGTCGGTCAGCATCACAAGTTCCTGTTACAGAGTCCTGGCTTTCAGTGTTTTTTACCCTTGTCCTCTACTCTCCACCTCTCCAGCCCCTGAGCGTCCCTTCCTCCAGCTCTGATTCCTATAAAACTCAGCTATTTCAATCATTCGGGCTCTTGGCTCCTCTCTTTGTCCTCTTTTGCCTGCGTGGTCCTCTTTCTCTTGATTATTCTCCCTCTCCTGGTCCCCTCTCTTGCCCCTCTCTCTTCTCTTTATCTCTCAACCTCCCTCCTCCTCTCACTGGCCGTTCAGTCTGGACCCTTCCAGATGCTGCTGACTGTTCTCTCTCCCATGTCTACAATAGAAACCTTCTCCTCAACCATACCTAGGAGTGGTCATGTTCTCTTTTTCATTCAGAGTCATCCGCAAGAGCAGCGCAGCAGGTGCTCTTAACCACCAAGTTGTCTTGCCTTTTTTTTTTTTTTTTTTTTTTTTAAAGACAAGGTCTCCCACGTGAAGCTAGACAGACTAGCTGGCCAGCAAGCTCCTGGGATCTGCCTGACTTTGCCTTGGCAACACTGTGAGCAGAGTTGCCTGACTTTTACGTAAGTTCTGGGGATTTGAACTCAGGTCCTCGTAACTACACAACAAGTGCTCTTGCCCACTGAGCCATCTCCCCAGCATCTCTCTGTATCATCTACAGTTTTAACTTGGTCTTATTCATCCCCTAAACAATGTGTGATAATATGTTGTGCCAATATTTATATTCCACATAAACATTCTGCCATAACTGTATCAAATTGTACTCTGATTCTTGCCAAGGAAGAGAATTTCCCATTATCACACTCATCAACTTTTTGGATGAGTCTAGACATTCCATCACTAAAAATCTGAATCATAAGCATCATATTTCAATATCAGCTCCCATTTTTTTTCCTCATTTTTTTCATGGATGTGTACATACATATCTTGGAATCAGGTCTCAGTTTAGTTTGGTTGATGTGCGTTTTAGTTGTTTCATGTTTATTGGGAACATGAACCAGACACTGCCAATCTTTATGTTCATTCTCATTCTGGTGTTGGTGAAATGTTTTCCAGCCCCCCAAACCTTTCAGTGCACACAAACAATAGACTCCTTTGAGATGTGATGTAACTATGACAGGGTATCACTCCTCCCCCATCCCCTTCCTCCATGGTGACTAGAACGAACTTTCCTCCAGAACATCAACATTTGAATACTCAGTCCTTAGCTAGTAGCATTGTTTGAAGAGACTTAGGAGTTGTGGCCTTGCTGGTGGAAGTATGTCACTGAAGGTAGGCTTTGAGGTTTTTTGTTTGTTTTAAAGATTTTTTTTTTTAATTATGTGCCCATGTATGTGTCTGTGTGTGAGAATAAGCAGATGTGAGTATAGGTGCTCACTGAGGCCAGAAAAGGGTGTCAGATCCCTTGAAGCTGGAGTTACAAGGGGCTGTGAGTTGCTTGATGTGGGTCTTGGAATCGAACTCAGGTCCTCTGCAAGAGCAGTACAGACTCTCAACCACTGAGCCATCTTTCCAGCCTGGGCTTTGAGAGTTTATAGACTGCCATTTTGAATTTGATTTTTGTTTCCTGCGAGAAGTTTGAGATTTGAGCTCTCACCTGTTCCTGCGGCCACGGCCGTCACCTGCTGCCACAATTCCTTGCTCTGAGGAACTTTTTTTTTTTTTTTTTTTTCAAGACAAGGTTTCTCTGTGGGGCCCTGGCTGTCCTGGAACTCACTCTGTAGACCAGGCTGGCCTCGAACTCACAGAGATCCGCCTGGCTCTGCCTCCCGAGTGCTGGGATTAAAGGCGTGTGCCACCACCTCCCGTCTCTGAGGAGCTCTTATCCCTCTGGTACCAGAAGTTCAACTAAACTCTTCCTTTGATAAATTGCCTTGGTTATGGAATTTATCACAGCAACAGCAAAGTCACTAACACATCCCCTACAATTTTATTACTTCCTTAAATTTTCTACCAGTGTCATTATTTAGAAAATGACAAATTCTTATTTGAAATAGATAATGTTTATTTATTTTGAGACAAGGTCTCACTGTGTAGCCCTAGCTAGCCTGAAACTCACTATGTAGACCAGGTTGGCCTCAAATTCATAGAGATCCACCTGCCTCTGCCTCTTTAGTGTTGGGACTAAAGGTGTATACCACCATGCTTTTGTCTTTTATTTTTGAGGCTTCTATTTAACTCCAGAAAAACCTCCAAAAGGAGCCCCTTTACTATGATCTGACTGTGTCTTCTAAAACTTACGTTGAAACTCAAGCACCAAAGCAATAGTATTAAGAAACCGGTCCTTAGCAAGACAGTGGTGGAGCATGCCTTTGATCCCACCACTTGGGAGGCAGACGCAGAAGGATCTCTGTGAGTTCGAGGCCAACCTGGTCTACAAAGCAAGTTCGAGGCCAGCCAGGACTTTGTTACATAGAGAGAAACCCTCTCTCAACAGAAACAAACAAACAAAAAGAAACGAAAAGAAAAGAAAAGAAAAAGAAAAAGAAACGTCCTTGTCAGCAGTTTTAGTCCCAACACTCAGGAGGTAGAGGCAGGTGGATCTGTGTGAGCTCGAGGCCAGTCTGGTCTACACACTGAGTTCCAAGCCAGCAAGATTGCACAATAAGACCCTGTCTGAAGAGAAGGAAAAGAATTTTTTTTTTTATGTGTAGGGGTGTTTTGCCTGCAGGTAGGTCTGTACATCATGTGTGTGTGGTGCTCTCAGAGGCCTGGAGAAATCACTGGATCCCGAGGAGCTAGAGCTGGCTGTGAGTCCCCATGAGGGTTCTGGGAATTGAGCTGGTGTTCTCCAGAAGAGCAGCCAGTGCTTTTAACTGCTGAGCCATTTTCTCTAGCCCTGTTTAATGTTTTAAAGCTGTGGTTCTCCACCTATAGGTGGTGACCCCTCTCAGAGGTCACTGATCAGATATCCTGCATATCAGATATTTCCACCATGATTCATAACAACAGCAAAATGACAGTTAGGAAGTAACACAGTAATCGTATGGTTTGGGGTCACCACACCATGAGGAACTGTATTAAAGGGTCACAGCAGCGTTAGGAAGGTTGGGAAGCACTGTTTCTAGGGAACATACCATTCCCTGAGTCTAGAGTTGGGACTGAATGCACAGCTTCCCTTCTCACTAAAGTGGCTCCACATCCCCAAGAAATTCTAACCAAAGCAGGACCAGAAGCTACGGATCCAAACTGAAAGACAGGTTGTGACAGAGACAGACATTTGTGTGCCCCTGGGTACCCACGCACCCTGGGGGGCCTGTAGTACTAGGCATGTATAAATTAACAAAAAGTTGCTTAAATTTTTAATTTTTTATTCTTTTCATCTTCTGAGACAGGGTCACCCTACACGGTCCTGGTTGCCTTAAACCTCCCTATACAAACCATGCTAGCCTTGAACTTGTAGGAATCCTCCTGCCCTCGCTTCCCACGTGCTGAGATTACAGATGTGTGACATCACTCCTGGCACAAAAGGTGGTTTAAATTCTTCCTTCTTAGCATGCTACTCACCAACGACCAGTCAGTCATTAACCTGGCTCCTACTACAGAGAGCCGGGTGTCATTGCCCAGGCCTCTGGGGCATGGTTCACCGGGGTCACGTGACGAGAGCGGAAGCAGATACCCGATCAGTTTTTGGATTATCACCTCACCCATTGTAGGCCCCACATGTGGCTGTATTGAAATGGGCTTTGAATGAGATTGGGCTAGCCTTTGGGCCTCACTTCCTTAGAGAAGAATTTCTAGGGAGAGCGGTCAAAGCTCCCAGGGGAATAAGGGCTGACAAGCTAAGAGTTTATCAGATGAGTATAACTTTTCAAAGGAAGATAAAGCAAATCTGACTGACCCATGTTATTAGCAAACAGGATCTTCTAAAAGATCAAGTGCCCAGCCGGGCAGTGGTGGCGCACACCTTTAATTCCAGCAATCGGGAGGCAGAGACAGGTGGATCTCTGTGAGTTTGAGGCCAGCCTGGTTTACAGAGCGAGTTCCAGGACAGGCTCCAAAACTACACAGAGAAACCCGGTCTCTAAAAAACCAAAAAACAAACAAACAAACAAACAAACAAAAAAACCAAAACCAACCAAACCAAAAAACCCATCAGGTGCCCAGGCTGCATGTGGATAGAGCCCAGTGGCAGAGTGCTTGTCTAGAATGTGTGAGGTCTGGGCCCAGTTGGGCACAGTAACCAGCACTGTGGGGGCAAGGCTCTCAGAATAAGATTAAAAATACAATAAAAAGATGAGAAAAAGTATTAACAATCAAAAAGGTAAGCAAGGAAACTTTTAAAAGAGTCAAGCAGGGACCAGAGATGGCTCAGTGAGTAAAAGAATTCACCTTCAAGTCTAGAGTTTGATCAAGACAGAGTTTCTTTGTGTAGCTCTGGCTGTCCTGGAACTCACTCTGTAGCCCAGGCTGGTCTCGAACTCAGAGATGGCCTGCCTCTGCCTCCAGAGTGCTGGGATTAAAGGTGTGCAGCACCACTGCCCGGTGAGAGAACCCACTCTTACCAGTTGTCCTCTGCTCTCCTACATGTGTCTTGGCTGCATACATGTGCAAGTACACACATGCACACACAAGGACACACACACACACACACACACACACACACACACACACACAAGCCAACTAGAAAAGCAGTTGCAGTGAAGGTTGAGCACTCTATCAGTGATACAGCATTTGCTTAGTATGCCGGAGGCCCTGAGGGACATTATAAATGGCATGATTGAGTGTAAATAGCTAAACTAATTGCTAAGATTTAAGCTAGAAGCCATGGTTCATGCCTGTAATCCCAGCATTTGGAGGCTGAGGCAGAAGGGTTGATACAAATTTGAGGCCAGCCTGTCCTGCATAGTAAATTTGAGACTCACCTGGGAGGTAGTGTGAGACCCTGTCATAAACACATAATCAAACAATCAGTGAAACTGAAGCCCATATCCTCCATGTGTGTTCCTGAATGCTCAGTTCCAATTGCTCATGCTGGAGATGGAGTCCAGGGCCTTGTATGTTCAGGTACACACTCTACCACCAAGCTGCACCCCAGCTCTGTAGTCAAGGTTGACCTCAAAGCTGCACATGCCTTTAATCCCAACACTCAGAAGGCAGAGGCAGGCAGATCTCTGTGAGTTTTTGGACAGCTTGTAGAGTTTTGTAGAACTCTACAGGAGTTCCAGGACAGCCAAGGCTGTTACACAGAGACACTGTCTCAAACAAACAAAACAAAACAAAAAAACAACAACAAATCAAAACTATGATCCCTGTGCCTCAGCCTCCAGATGTGCTATGTTATGCCTGACTTCAGGTGTCCTTGGGTGCAGCCTGCTCTTGTGGCCTCAGAGATAGTGGTGGCTCCAGGAAGAAGAGAGCTAGATCTCAAGAATTCTCCCTCCCTAAGGCCCCAGGCACCCCCATGGGCCCTGACTTAACTAGTTCCTGGTTAGTCATTAGGACCTGATGTCCCTCATTCTCATGACCATCTGGAGAAACTTAGGACGCTTCCTTCAGGTGTACAGGATCTCCATGGCTGGAAGGTATTGAAAAGCTGGCGACAGACGCGTTCGTTTCATCTGGGACATGTTTATCTCCAGGACTGGCAATCCTCACCCCAACTGAACTTCTCTTTTCCCTGAAGAGCCGAGAAGAAGCGGGAGGAGATAAGGATAAAGAGATTTCTCCTTGCAGGCATGCACAGAATTCTGTGGCAAAGTTTATCTCTAGCATTCTTCAAGGTTGGGGCAATCTAGCTGTGAAGCTCAGAACTCCAGTCATGCGGGCCTGCCCGCACGGCTCCTCCGCCAGCAAACTGAAACCCATCTTGTCTCAGATCTGCATGACCAGGAAACTTTGTAGCCAAGGGGCTTGTATCAATTTCTCTGCTTTGCCTTAAAGACTTCCCCAGGCTTCCACTTTTTTGAAGGCTGCCATAGCTTACCCAACAGGATGCTCCGGGGTGGGGGTTGGGAAGATGAGACTAGGCTAAGCCTTTAGACCAAGGCTATACAAAAAAAAACCCTGTCTCAAAAAGTAAAAACAAACAAACAAAAAGAAAGAAAGAAAGCCTTTAGAAAGGAAGGATTAAAATTACAGAAAATTAAGAAAAAGATGTTACTCAAAAAGCAAGCAGAAATGCTCAAAATCGCATCTTAAAAATAGAGAGGAGGAAGAGGAAGCAGTAGGTGGTGGCCCAGCCTTTAATTCCATCACTTAGGAGGCAGAGGAGGCAGATCTCTGTGAGTTCGGGGCCAGCCTGGTCTACAGAGCTAGTTCCAGGACAGAGAAACCTTGTCTCAGAAAGACAAACACAAACAAACAAACAAACAAACAAACAGTACATATCTATAGAAGAGGGTTAGTAAGATGGCTCAGCAGATAAAGGAGCTTGCCACCAAGCCTGAGTGTGATCCAAACGAGCCACATTTTAGGAGGCAGGAAGATTGCAGCAAGCTTAAGGCTAGCCTGAAGTACATAATGAGTTTAAGTCCAGCCTGGGCTACAGTACGAGACCTTGCCTCAAACAACAACCAAAACCTCAAACTCAGAATGAAACAAAGCAGTACAGAACAGTAGGTAAGAATCACGGGGGATAAAGAAGTTGAGGAAGTGATGAGAAGTTTGTCTGGGAGTGCATACACACAGTTCTATGTCGGAGAGCTTGTCTAGCAAGTATGAGATCCTGGGTTTGATCAGCAGAGTCACCAAAACAAACAAACAAACAAACAAACAAAGGAGCCGGGCAGTGGTGGCCCATGCCTTTAATTCCAGCACTCGGGAGGCAGAGCCAGTGAATCTCTGTGAGTTCGAGGCCAGCCTGGTCTACAGAGCAAGATCCAGGAAAGGCGCAAAGCTACACAGAGAAACTCTGTCTCGAAAAACCAAAAAAAAAAAAAAAAAAAAAAAAACCAAAAAAAAAAAAAAAAAAAAAAAACCAAAAAAAAAAAAAAAAAGGAATGGGCCCAGTGGTAGTGATACACATTTTTAATCTCAGCACTTGGGAAGCAGAGGCAGGCGATCTCTGAGTTTGAGGCCAGCCTGGTCTACAGAGTGAGTTTTAGGACAGCCAGGGCTACACAGAGAAACGCTGTCTCGAGAAAAAAACAAAGAAAGAAAGGAAGGAAGGAAAAGAAGGAAATAAACCAGGTGTGGTAACCCATGCTTTTAATCCCAGAGGCAGAGGCAGGCAGAGATCTCAGTGAATATGAGGCCAGCTTGGTCTACATAGTGAGTTCTAGGACAGCCAGGGATATGTTAAGACCTTATGTAAGCTGGGCGGTGGCGGCGCACGCCTTTAATCCCAGCACTCGGGAGGCAGAGCCAGGCGGATCTCTGTGAGTTCGAGGCCAGCCTGGGCTACCAAGTGAGTTCCAGGAAAGGCGCAAAGCTACGCAGAGAAACCATGTCTTGAAAAACCAAAAAAAAAAAAAAAAAAAAAAAAAAAGAAGACCTTATGTAAAAAAATACCAAAAGAAAACAATACAAAAAAGGAAAAAAAAAGGAAAAAAGTACTGATAAATAATACAATTTGGATGAACCTTGAAAATCTATGCTAGGTAAAAGAAGCTAGATACCGCCAGGGCGGTGGTGGCGCATGCCTTATATTCCAGCACTCAGGAGGCAGAGCTAGGCAGATCTCTGTGAGTTCAAGGCCAACCTGGTCTACAGAGTGAGCTCCAGGACAGGCACCAAAACTACATAGAGAAATCCTGTCTCGAAAAACCATTTAAAAAAAAAAAAAAAAAAAAAAAAAAAAAAAAAAAAGGGCTGGAGAGATGGCTCAGAGGTTAAGAGCACTGACTGCTCCTCCAGAGGTCCTGAGTTCAATTCCCAGCACCCACATGGTGGCTCATAACCATTTGTAATGAGATCTGGCACCCTCTTCTGTATACATAATAAATAAATCAATCTTAAAAAATATTTAAAAAAAAAAAAAAGAAGCCAGATACCAAACACTACACAATACATGGTCTCTGTCATATAAACATCTGCAATAAGGTCAATGACATGGCTCAGTGGATAAAGGTGCTTGCCACTCTGTAAGGCAAGGCTGATGACCTGGGTTTGATCCTGTGAACCCATGTAAAGGTGGAAGGAGAAAGTCAGCTTCACATTTGTGCTCTGATCTCTACATTTAGACTGTGGCATGTGCAGCCTGACACCCCCCAACACACACACACACACACACACACACACACACACACACACACACACACACACGTACACACACAATAAGTAAAATAAAATGGCCTGAATAGGGAAATCTGTGTAGGCCTCAAAATCATGATCTTACCGCCTCAGCCTCTGGAGTAGCTGGTATTATAAGAGTGCAATAGTGAGATCTGACTCAGACTAGGCAAATCTAGAGACAGAAAATACATTAGGGGGGTAAGGAGACGGCTCAGTTGGTAAAGTTGTTGGCAGGCGATTTCAAAGATCTAACTTTGATCCCCAGAACCCGTGCGAAAAAATCTAAGTATGGTAGCATGTGAATTTGTAATCCCTGAGCTGCAGAGGTGGAGACAGGTGGATTCCTAAGGCTCTCTGGCTCTTACTAGCCTACTTGGTGAGCTCCAAGTCTGTGAGAGACTGTATCTCAGAACAAGATGAGGCTGGGGCTGGAGAGATGACTCAGCAGTTAGGAGCACTTGCTGTACTTCCAGAGGACCTCCATGGCAGCTCACAACACATCCCCCAATCCCAGGGGATCTGATATTCTTTTCTAGCCTCTTATACACATAACATAACATAAATAAATATTAATATAAAAAAAGGTGGATAGTGCCTCAGGGTGACACCTGAGGTTGACACACACTGTGCACATGTACAAACATGTATCCACCCACACCCACACTGAACAAAAGGAACGGGCCTGTGTGATGACTCAGTGGATAAAAACACTTGTCGCTGAACCTGATGGTCTGAGTCTGATCCCAAGAACACACACGGCGGAAGGAGAGAACCAACTCCTGGAAGTTGTCTTCTGACCTCCACACGAGCACCATGGTGTATGAGTGCTTCCCCAAAGGGAGTTCATGCCCATGTGTAGCTAGAGTTTTCCTGCCTGGCCCACCTCAGGACAAATCTCTCTCACCTGCCAGACCCACAGCCGCTCAGACCCGACCAAGTAAACACAGAGACTTATATTGGTTACAAACTGTATGGCCGTGGCAGGCTTCTTGCTAACTGTTCTTACAGCTTAAATTAATCCATTTCCATTAATCTATACCTTGCCACATGGCTCGTGGCTTACTGGCATCTTCACATGCTGTTTGTCATCGAGGTGGCTGGCAGTGTCTCTCTGACTCAGCCTTCCACTTCCCAGCTTTATTCTCCTCCTTGTCCCGCCTATACTTCCTGCCTAGCCAATGGCCAATCAGTGTTTTATTTATTGACCAATCAGCAACACATTTGCCATACAGAACATCCCACAGCACCCATGTTCATTCACATGCCCACACACATACACACAAATAAATGTAAAAATCCAAGAAAGAGGGGCTGGAGAGATGGATCAGAGGTTGAGAGCACTGGCCGCTCTTCCAGAGGTCCTGAGTTCGATTCCCAGCAACCACATGGTGGCTCACAACCATTTATAATGAGATCTGGTGCCTTCTTCTGGCATGTAGACAGAACATTGTATACATAATACATAAATAAATCTTAAAAAAAATTTCTAAAAAAAAAAAAAAAGAAAGAAAGAAAATCCAAGAAAGAAAATTTATTAGTGGTTGTTTAGGCTTGAGGTAAGGAGAATAGAGAGTCAGGAGTGATGGCTACAGGGACAAGGTCTTTCTTTTTCTTTCCCTTGTTTTTGAGAGAGGGTCTTTCCCAGCCCTGACTATCCTTCAACTTGTTTTTTGAGACAGGGTTTCACTGTGTAGCTCTGGCTGTCCTGGAACTCACTCTGTAGACCAGGCTGGTCTTGAACACACAGAGATCCACCTGCCTCTGCCTCCTGAGTGCTGGGATTACAATAAAAACTACACAAAGAAACCCTGTCTCGAAAAAAAGAATGCAGGTGCCCATGGAGGCCAGGGGCATCATATCTCCCTGGAGCTGAAGTTATAGGGAATTGTGTGACCCCTGCTATGGGTGCTGGGAATCAAACTCAGGTCCTCTGTGAGATTATTATGTGCTCTCAACTGCTGAGCAATCTCTCCAGCCTTTGCTGGTGTCTTTGTACTGAATTATACACTTTAAATAAATGAATTAAAAATGATATGTGAGGCCAGCTAGATTAAGACTCCTGTAAGTTGTCTTCGCCCCCCTGCAGTGCACTCTGGTCATGTCCACCCTCCATGGAAGTACAATAAAATAATAAAGATGATATGTGAACTGGGTGTCGTGGTATACATCTGTAATCCTAGTTCTTGGGAGGGTGAGGAAGGAGGATTACAAATTAGAGACCAGCTGGGCTCCCCAAGGAGAAACTGCCTCAGATCAAAGTCAAGAATTCAAGGCTAGCTTGGGCAGGATGAGGTCCTTAAAAATCAAAACCAAACCAAACAAAAAACTGGAGAGGGGCTTGTGAGATGGCTCATGGGTAAAGGTGCTTGTTGCCAGGCATGATGACTTTTATTCCAGAATCCACATGGTGGAACTGACTCCACATTCCTGCTACAGTGTGCATGCTACCACACATACATCATGTACACACAGATGCACAGCATAAACAGTCATCAATTTTTTGTTTTTCCTTCTTTTGGTTTTTGTGTTTTCTTTCGAGACAGGGTTTCTCTGTGTAGCCCTGGCTGTCCTGGAATGCACTCTGTAGACCAGGCTGGCCTCAAACTCACAGAGATTTATTTGCCTCTGCCTCGGGAATTGTAGTAATTAAAGGTATGCACCACTACTGCCCGGCACTTTTTTTTTTTTTTTTTTTGTATGATAAATTTTTTTAAATAACTAGGTTTTTTTTTTTTTTTTTTTTTTTGGTGTGTATATGCATGTATATGTTCTGGTGCGTGTGTGTGCATGTGGATGTCAGAGGACAACCACGGATGGTGTTATTCAGCCAGGGTCTGCTTCATTTTGAGACAGTGTTTCTCATTGGCCTGAAGTTCATCAAGTAGGCTAGCTGACTAACCAGTGAGTTCCAAAGGAACCCGCCCCCAACCCAGCTGCCCCACCCCCGTTTCTCCCTCTTAGCACTGATGTTACAAATATGGCCCCCATGCCCAGCTTTTGCACCTATGGGTTGTGGAGGTGAACTCAGGTCTTCACGGTGCTTTACTCACTGACCCTCGAGCTCTCTTGTCTATTCTTGGGCATGTGGTCTCGGCATATAATACAATTCCCACATATTCATAATGCATATCTGACAATTTCCAGTTCACGGACAATCTAGATTCCTTTGGATGCCCTTCTATTTCCTCTGATTTAGATGATTTCAAAGCTGATCCCGGACATTACACTGCTGTAGCCTAATTAGGAACTTGTTTCAATGGTTTTTGCTGGCTTGTTAGTTTTCAGTGACAGGGCCTCTTGCTGGGCTGGTGGTGCACGCCTTTAATCCCAGCACTCAAGGAGGCAGAGGCAGGTGGATCTCTGAGTTTGAGCCCAGCCTGGTCTACAGAGAGAGTTACAGGACAGTTAGGGCTGCACAGAGAAACACTAGTCTCAGGGGGGGGGGGGGGGGGAAGAGGAGAGGGTGCTGGAGAGATGGCTCAGTGGTTAAGAGCGTTGGCTGCTCTTCCAGAGGATGTGGGTTCAATTCCCAGCACCCTCATTGCAGCCTGCAGCTGTCTGTAACTCCAGTTCCAGGGGATCTGGTACCCACCCTCACACAGACATACATACAGGCAAAACACCAATGCACATAAAAAATAAATTAATTAAAAAAAAAAGACAGGGACTCTCTATTATGTATCTCTGGCTGTCCTGGAACTAGCTCTGTAAACCAAGCTGGCTTTGAAGTTACAGAGATCCACCTGCCTCTGTCTCCAGAGCTCTGGAATGAAAAGTGAGCACCACCATACCTGTCAGCTTCAGTGTTTTGACAATGGAGCTGTAAAAAGTCTGCTTTCATGATTAAGGAATACATTGTAATAAAAACCAAGCAAAAGTAGACGTTACATTGTTTTCCTTCAAGATATTTTCTAGCAAGGCTGATGGCTCAAGCTCATAATTACAGTACTGGGAGGCAGAAGCAAGAAAATTAGTGCATGGCAAAGCTAGCCTAGTCCATACAGTGAGTTCCAGGCAAACCACAGCTACATCATGAAACCCTGTCTCAAAAACTCAATAAAACGAGCAGGCCCAATCCCCTCACCACGAAGCAAAACAAAAACCTAAATAACCAAAGCACAGCAAAAACAAATTAAACGCCAAACAGAAAGGAACCCCACGCCTCTCTCCCTCTCAGTTGTCTATCACGAAAATCCTTCCCCCGGAAGTACTTCAAATGGGAGGCTGGCTTCCCTGTCAGTTCCTCACTCAGCTTTCCTAGACCTTGGCTCAGTAATTCTCACGTCCTCCTTAGCTTTCCGATTCTGTCAAACAGAGCTTTTTATGTGTCTCCTGTAGCAGGCTTTCTTTTGGGTCACAAACCAGCTTTCAAATCATGACATGGAGACTTAGTATTAGTTCTAAATGCATGGCCTTATCTTATGCTTGTCCCACTAGCTCTTTTAAATTAACCTGTTTCTCCTCATCTGTGTGTTGCCTCAGTTTTTTTTTTTTTAAAAAAACCTTTCTTCTTCATTCTCTTTTCCTTTCTCTCCTCTTGAGCCTAGATTTCTCCTCCTACTTATTCTCTCTGCCCGCCAGCCCCATCTCTGCCTCTCCTGCCCAACTGTTGGCCACTTAGTCTTTATTAGACTAGTCAGGTGTCTTAGGCAGGCAAGGTAAAACAGCAACACATCCTTACATAAATACACAAATGCAGCATAAACAAATGTAACACATCTTTACCTAGTTGGAGTAATATTCGGCAACAGTCCCCTGTCCCCACTTTTTAGTTTTCCCTCAGTTGAAGGACTGCTTAGATCCTGGTGCCTAGGTGCAGTTGGTGGATGTCCGGGTTGTGGGTGAGGGGGATTAGTCTTCTGTGATCACAGGGAAACAAAGTGACTGTTGAAAATGGCAACAATATAGCAATGGAAACAATGGAAGCCATTGGAGGGAGAGTCTGAGGTAAATATGTGCCCAAATGTAACACAGTTAGAAAACAATGTTGATAACAAAATGTCCTTTCAGAAAATTAGGAGACAAAAAAGCTGCCTGAGAATCTTTACAGTGCTTACAAACACCACTCCCCCCCCCTCAGCCCCCCACACAGGTATTTCTCTGTGAACCAGTCCTGGCTGTCCTGGAACTTGCTTAGTAGACCAGGCTGGCCTCAAATCATAGATATCCACCTGCCTCTGCTTTCTGAGTGCTGGGATTAAAGGCATGAGCTACTGCCCAGTCAAACACCACTTTTTAGAAACAGTCATCAGCCAGGAATATTACAGGAGAGAATGAAAGTGTCTCTGGAGTCACTGTGGACAGCCAGGTTGCCCCTGCCCACACTTTGAAAACTGTCCTGCCTCATGAAAGCAGAGGCCAATTTGAAAGGTCTGTCTGTCTGTCTGTCTGTCTCTGTCTCTGCCTTTCAGTCTTCTTGTTCTTGTTCCTCCTCCTCCTCTTCCTCCTCCTTCTCTTCTTTTTTGGTTTCTCGAGACAGGGTTTCTCTGTGTAGCTTTGCACCTGTCCTGGAACTCACTCTGTAGCCCAGGCTGGCCTCGAACTCACAGTTCTGCCTCCCGAGTGCTGAGATTAAAGGCGTGTGCCACCACCGCCTGGCATCCTTTTGGTCTTATGACCATCCTTATGAAACCTGGCTATCTCGGAATTCATGATCCTCTTGCCTTTGTCTCTCAAGTGCTGGGGTCACAGGCTTTTGCTACCATACCCAGCTTCCAAGATTTTCTTTTCTTCTTTCTTTCTGTTTTTTTTCCTCTGCCTTCCAAGTGCTGGGATTAAAGGCCTGTGCCACCATCGCCTAGCTTCCCAAGGTTTTCTTGAATGATTCTCACTAGAAGTTTCTGTCTGGAGACTTCTTTTGGTTTTTCTTTTATTAGGTTATGATACATTTCTGCTGATTAGATTAAACATACCCTTTTGGGGCTGGTGAGATGGCTCAGGGGTTAAGAACATGTTTTGTTCTTGAAGCAGACCAGAGTTCAATTCCTAGCACCCACATCAGGCAGTTTACACCTGCTTGTAACTCCACCTCCAGGGGCTATCCCTAATACACATAAGTATACAAAAAAACTCAAAATAAAACCCTTCTGAAGGGGCTGGAGAGATGGCTCAGTGGTTAAAGAGCACCGACTGCTCTTCCAGAGGTCCTGAGTTCAATTCCCAGCAACCACATGGTGGCTCACAACCACTTGTAATGAGATCTGGTGCCCTCTTCTGGCCTACAGGGACACATGCAGGCAGAATACTGTATATATAATAAATCAATCTTTTTTTTTTTTTAAGTAGAAAACAAAACTTTATTTGATGAAAACATTTTAAAAGTTCCAGTATGAAGTAACAAAACCAATAACCTACAAATCTTTCAGTCCTTTGCATTTCAAGCTAAATAATCTCTTCAGAAATATGACCATTTTGTAATATATATCCCTTTCTGTAGGCTAGACATGTATGAGTGGGAAAATGGATATAAAATTCAAGAGAAAAAATGAAATTTTTTGAAAAATAAAAATCTGAAATCTCCCCTTGAGGTGTATTGCAATATGGATCCAACATACTCAGCACCTTGTAGTCACCAAGTTACTGATTTGAGTCCTGGAATAAGCCTATTACGTGAAAAATCAAGATCTTAGAAATCTGAGTCATACATTGGCAGCAAAAGAAAAATGACAGCAGCTAAAGGGAAGCTCAGGTATTGAATTCACACTTCTGAAATATTTAACACACTAAAAAATCAAACTCTGTTTGGATGGTTCACAAAAGGAAACAGCTCAGAGTTGAGAATACAGAGTGTTGTCCTCAGAGTGAGCTGGACATTGCCAGAGTGTCTTCAGTGCATTGTTAACACATGACTCCATTAACGTTGTTTTAGAGATATAGTAAAAGAGTACTTGGAATCCAGAGTTTCTATATCCATGTAATATGTGCAGTAATAAATCAATCTTAAAAAAAAAAAAACCCAAAACAACAACAACAACAAAAAAACAAACCTTCTCAAATCCACCCTTATTCTCTTCCCGGGTCAGCTTGATTAGATTTTTTTTCTTTCTTTCTGAGAATGGGTCTTACTATATAGCCTTGGCAGCCTGGAACTCTATGTAGTGCAGGCTGGCCTCAAACTCAGAGAGCCGCCTACCTCTGTCTCCTGAGTTCTGGGATTAAAGACATGCTCCCCACCACCCAGTTTATAATTTCTCATTTTTAAATGGTATTATTGATATTTTCTATGAATTACTGTTTTATAGTCTGACAGTTTTATTTGTTTTTGTTTGGAAGTTTTGTTTGTTTTTGGTGGTTTTTTTTTTTTTTTTTTGAGACAGGGTTTCTCTGTGTAGCCCTGGCTGTCCTGGAGATTGCTCTGTAGATCAGGCCGGCCTCGAACTCACAGAGATCCACTTTGCCTTGCAAGTGCTGGGATTAAAGGCGTGTGCCACCACCTTCGCCGCCGCCGCCGCCGCCGCCGCCGCCGCCACCACCACCACCACCACCACCAGGCTGGAAATTTTAAGTTAAGTAATGAATACAAAAATCTCAGGAAAGCACATGGTAAATAGTTCATAAGTATCTCCTGACTATGGCTAACCTGCATTAGAATCTCACTAAATGAGTAATGAAAGCTGAAGTGAAAACTAAAGAATTAATTATGGATTTCAGGATGGAAGCATGGAGCCTAGAGTCTGGTAAGAAACTGAAAGGTGTAATTTTTCCATATTTGCCATCTTTCTTCCTCCTGTGTATTTTCTTTCTTTCTTTCTTCCTTTTTTTTTTTTTTTTTTTTTTTTTTTTGTTTAATTTTGGTTTTTGGAGACAGGATTTCTCTGTGGAGCCCTGGCTGTCCTGGAATTCTCTCTGTAGATCAGGCTGTCCTCACAGAGATCTGCTTGCCTCTGCCTCCCAAGTGCTGGGATTAAAGGTGTGCACCACCACTGCCCGGTTTGTGTATTTTCTTAGTATGGCTATTTAGTGGTGCTCAGGAACCTGGCCTGATGGGGCTAAATGCATTATCTAATTGATTTCATGAAGTATTGTTATATTAAGTCCATGTTTTAGCAGTGGAGAAAATGAAGGTTAAGTAATTTCAGGTCTGGCTTCAAGCTGGCTCTCTCAATATAGCATGTTCTTGAGTTTGAATGTTGAGACCTGGGGATGTAGCTCAGTTGGTGGTAGGATGTTGCCTCACATGCACCAAGTTCTGAGTTTGGTATTCAGCACTGCATAAACTGGGCATGGTCGTACATGTCTATAATACCAGAAGTAGGAAGGTTATAGAAGTATACTCAAGGGTTAAAGGTAATCCTCAGCTACATAGTGGGTTAGTGGCCAGCCTGGGCTATTTGATACCCTTTCTCAAAAAAGAAAAAGGAACTGGGCAGTGGTGGCACACAACTTTCATCCCAGTGCTAGGGAGGCAGAGGAGGCAGAGGTAGGCAGATCTCTGTGTGTGAGGCCAGTCTGGTTTACAGAGTGAGTTCTAGGACAGCTAGGACTATACAGAGAAACCCTGTCTAGAAAAGCAATGCCCCCCCAAAAAGCAACTCCCCAAACAAAAAGACATAAAAAGGGAATTTGAGGACTGGAGTGAAAGCAGCTGTTAAATTCTTGCATGTAATATGTTTATCGAGCAATTACTACAAATCCTGTAGGAAACAAGCTACATTTATTGACTACTAGTTCTGTATATATGATACTTTGTATGTTAGTTTAACTCTCAAATCTTTTTCAGAAGTGAGACACCTTAGTCTTGAGTGTAGGTCATTGGTGCGTGCAGGGCTTGTTTAGTATGGGTGAAATCTAGGGTTTGGTTCTCAGCTAGCTTGGCACTTGTAACACAGACAGCCCTCCATATCATCCCAGTCCTTTTGCCTCAACCTTCCAAGTGCTGGGATCACAGGTTTTTGCTCCTAAGCTCTGCTTTCTTTATGATCTGTTGATTTTTTTATTCATAATTATAATAATCTTTTTTCTCCTTTATCCAGAAGGGTTTCTCTTTCCCAATATCTTCTGGTCTTTTAGAGTATTGTTGTTTGCTCAAGGTTTTTTTTTTTTAACTTTTAAATTTTTTTTATTTTGGTTTTTCGAGACAAGGTTTCTCTGTGTAACTTTTGGAGCCTATCCTGGATCTCACTCTGTAGACCAAGCTGGCCTCGAACTCACGGAGATCCGCCTGCCTCTGCCTCCCGATGTAAGGAACACGTAAGGCCTAGGGTGAACAACCCTGGTCAGGAGTGATAAGCAATAGAATGATGTAAGTAAACCACAAATGGAGTAGTGATAAGCTATAAGCTATGTGTGGAAGTAGGGATAAGACTAGAAACCTAGCCAGAAAAGAATATAAAAGATGAAGCCTCAGACCCGACCAACAGAGCTCGTCAGGCCCTTGCGTGAGACGACTCTCCTCTGCCAGAGACGTGAGATCCTGTCCCCAGTGCAGACGTGGATGACCTGAGGAAGGCTGACCCAAGATCCCGAGGAACAGACGTGGCGAGTCCGGACCTGTACACCCGGAGAGGTACTCCTGCTTCCATTTGGAAGACAGGACGAATATTGCTTGTAATCTTACTGTGTGAATAAATGAGTGTTATACCAAGTCTGAATCAAGAGTGATTATCCTCCCCTGTAACAGGGGTATGTGCTCGATACACCTGAGTGCTGGGATCAAAGGCATGTGCCACCATCGCCCAGATGCTTTAAACCCACCTTGAGTCTGTGATAAGACTGTCTTGGGCCACCAAGATGATTCAGTGGTTAAGGTGCTCGCTGGACACCTGAGTTCAATCCCTTGGCCCCACATGTTGAGAGAAGCAATTCACAGAAGCTGTTTTCTGACCTCCACACATGCCTCCCAAAACAAATAAAAAGTAATGAAATTCTGTCATTAACTACTAGTGATTTTTTAGTCACTTTAACCGAACCGCCACAGTTTCATTCTCTCTGGCAACAGGACAGAATACAACAGCTAATACTAAGGTTGAGCGGTTCTTGGAGCCAGAGGCAGGTGGATCTCAGCAGGTTTAAGACCACCCAGGGCTACAACAAGACCCTGTATCATAAAAAACCAAAACCAAAACCAAAACCAACAAACAAAACCCAGCGCTTGCAAACACCTCTGGCTTCAAGGTCTCAGCTTAATCTAGTGTGCCATCTTGAAATTTCTTTCTTTTCTTTTCTTTCTTTCTCCCCGGCCCCCCACAGGGTTTCTCTCTGTAGCCCCAGGTGTCCTGGAACTTGCTTTATAATAGACCATGCTGGCCTCGAACTCAGGGATCCACCTGACTCTGCCTCCCTGTGCAGAGTGCTGAGAATAAAGGCACGGTGAGCGCCACCACCGTGCAGCTCCATCTTGAAATTAGAAATTTCACTTTTGAACAAGGGTCCAGGTACTGCCATTGTGCTCCAGCCAGATCTTGCAAATCAGGTTGAGGTCCTTCCCTTCATCGGCATGGGCGTTCTGTTCAGGAGCTGTGGTCCTTTTCTTTTTGTATGTTACAAAGGGGACATGGAGGCAGGATGATACAATAAAGCCGCGAGCCAGAAGGCTGGGAGGGGTTCGAACCCAGTCTCGGGCGGGGCTGCGCGAAAAGCCCAAGCGTGGGCGGCGCCGAGTCGGTTGCCCCCCTTCCACCCCCACGGCGGGCCGGGCGGTCAGTCCGCGCTCCGTCGCCTTCCTCCCCGTTCCCTAGGCGGCGGCGCGCGCTCGTCCCTGCGGGCGGGCACAGCAGTTGTGTGGCCTGCGAGTTTCCCCGAGTTCACGCAGGCCCCGCGGTTGGCATGGCAACCGGGCAACCTGTTCCAGAGCCGCCCGCCCGCCCGCCCGCTCCGCACACGCCGCTGCCACCGCCGGAGCCGGGGCCGGCGCCGCTCCCATGATGCACCGCGCCAGCCCAGTCCCCAGTGGGCCGCCATGTTGTCGGAGTGAAAGGTAAGGGGGAGCGAGAGCGCCGGCGAGCGAAGATCGGGGGGCCGGAATCCATCTTCATCCTACCGCTCCGCCCGTGAGTATCCGCGCCCGGGTGACCCCAAACCGTGCTCCGGACTCCTAGCGAGCCGATGCGCCCCCCGTATTGGCGTTTGGCAGCGGTTGGCGGGGCGAGAAGGGCTTAGAGACGCCTCCGGGCCTGGCGGAGGCTCCGCGCTCGCTCCGCTCGTACGTGTTTGGGAGGCGGCAGCGAGGCCCTATTGTTATCCGCGAGGAGGGGGTGGGGAGCGGGCCGCGGCCGGGGCCGGCCCCGCAGCTGCCGGCGGCTCCGTGCCTCCGTTCGGCCCTGCTGGGAGTCCCTGGAGATTGGTGGTGCCGTCCGGCTAGCCTTTTGTGTTTATTTATTATTTATTTATTTTTTTGGATGGGTTTGCGAAGCCCGGAGTCCTCCCTTGTGGCCGCGGAGTGGAAATTCCGTGCTACCGCGGGTTCCTTCGACTTCTTGGAGCTTCCGTGGCAGCGCCGAGGGAGGAACAATACACCGCTTTAGAAAGCGGCGGTGGGCCCTGGTCCACGGGCGAGACCCCGCCGTGGTGGGCAGTGGGCGATTTTGCAAGCCTTAAATTGTGGAGAGGTGGCCATCAGGAAGTTTCGGATCGCTTTTTAAGCTCCTGCGGTTTCTTGTGGCCTTTTGTTTCCGTGAGAGCGTGTGTGTGTATGTATGTGTGTGTGTTTTTTTTTTTTGGAGGGGGGGTGTGCTCTTCCTCTTTGAGCCTCCCGGTGGTTAGTGTGCTTTTCTCTCCTAGGGGCTTTTAGCCCTTGGTAGTAGGAAAAACATGTAGCTGCTCAGTGCTACAGTTTAGTCCTCACGAACGTGGTTGGTAAACACGGGTCATTTGTTTTACTCGTCAGTACCACTCCCACGTCAAGTGAGGAACACTCCTGTAACTTTTCTCCGGAGTACTTCACCCCTCCCCCAAAGGTCCCCCCATTGAAGAACTCCCACACAGATTATCAGAGAAGGCTTCATCCTCACCATAACTTTGAAGAATTGTTCGTTTTCATTGTGCAAATTACGATAACGCTTCGTTACACTTGATCATTTTGCTCACCCCATTAATTACTCTTATTATTAAGATGATTTATGAGGCCTTTTGGGCGTTCAGTTTTTAAAACCAGTTAGTTCTGAAGATAGGATTGTAGCTTTAGCTTTTTGTTTTGGTGGAAAAGTTACCAATGTGGCCCTCCCGCTAAGATAAGCCGCTGCCTTTGGGGTTTTAGTAAACAAAGTAAACATTTTGACCCCTCTCTGATTATAACTTTGCAAAAAGTTCTGGGGCTGCGGATTCTTCATCTCAGCGTTTGGAAATACTGGGTTCTGAACTCGGAGTTAAGTGTTCTGCCTTTCCACGCTTGAATTCATCTTGTCCAAGGCCACAGCTTTTTGAAGTTGGGATTTGTTTAGTTTGGGTCTGTGATGAACTGCTTTAAGATAAATTTATGTCCACAAAAGATTTGTTCAGTGTGGTAAAAATAAACACCTTTTAAACCTGACTGTCTTAGTAAAAGGAGGTAGATTAAACCATGCTGCTTTGTTTAAAAAAAAACTCCTATTAGTGATATTTAAAAAGTAAAAACAAACTACAGCTTGGTCTTTATTCAGTTTGAAAAACTTTGTACTTCATTGTATTACTTGAAACATCTATTTTTTAAATAATATGTCGTTTGTTAAAAAAAAATCACATTTCAGATACTGTACATAACTTTTTAGTGAGCTTCAGAGTTCCCTAAAAGGTAACATCAGTTTCCTGTTTTCTGGTACTTAGGTAGCTGATTATTAGTTTTGTTTTCTTAAGATGTTACAGAGGAGTTCTCTCAGGCACGTTCGGGTCTCTCACTGGCAGTGCTCTCTCCTGCAGGTTCTCTCCTGTCTGAGAAACTGCCTTCCTCATTAGGTGCAGCAGGAAGTCTCAGGGCCTGCAGATAGCCTCACAGAAAGAAGCCAATTGTTGTGCTTCAGGGTTTTTGTAAGTGACTCCCCCCCCTCAGTTATATTTTAGAATCAGATTGTTTTCAGGGGTCAACTTTTTCTTAATATGGGAATTCATTTTAGGTAACTTTTGACATTTACTATTTTAAGAATTCTCTTGGAGATTGGGGCTCTGATGTCTTGACTGGTAGGTAACTAAATATGCAGAATTGTCAGCATAGTGATCTGAAGTTTGTTGAAACCTTCTTTATACCTCTTATTTTGATTAGAAAGCTCCCCCCAAAAACTAAGGCATGGAGGAAAGACAGACTTTCTTTGGAAACTGAGAGATTTTTATTTTAGTGGCAAAACTTGGGCTTTGCATCTCCTGGCCTAAAGTATCTGATAGAGATTCTCTTGTAGAAGAAAATGTACTATGCAGTATGAGGGTAATAAAGTCTTTACAGAAGCAAGTGAGAAGACATTAGGCTGGTATTCATGTTGCAAAGGCTGATGATGAAACACCTATAATTTTCTGGTTTCGTACTTAAGCCTAGACAGCCTTTTATTCTAGAAGGCTAAAACTGTTCTAGTATAAGGTTCTGTTGGAAGGGGTTTAACTGCAGGGGAGGGGTTGGAGGAGGATATTAGAATTGTTGATTTATATCAGGCATTTCCAAAGTAGAGGTTTTGTCTTTTTTAAAAATTATTTATTTTTATTTTATGTGCATTGGTGTTTTGCTTGCATGTGTATCTGTGTAAGGGTGTTAAGACAGCTGTGAGCTGCCATGTGGATGTTGGGAACTAAACCTGGGTCCTCTGGAAGAGCAGTTAGTGCTCTTAACCGCTGAAGCATGTCTTCAGCCCCCCCTTGCTTTTTTTTTTTTTTTTTTTTTTAAGAGAATATTACAGTTCCTGGTTGGCTTTCAACTCACAGTGTAACCTAAGATGGCTTCAAACTATTAGTTCTCCTGCCTTAGTCTCCCAGAGTGCTGAGATTACAAACTAGGTTTTGAACAGATTCCATTGTAACCTCTCACTTCTAGCTTCAGAACATGAATTAGTTGTAAGAATTTTCCAGGAGGTTATTAATCTAATGAGAGAACATGGTTGGAGGCTGGAGAGATGATGGGTCAGTGGTCAAGAGCACTTGGTATGTAGGGCATGGTGGTACATGCCTTTTTTTTTCCCCTGGAGCTGAGGACCGAACTCAGGGCCTTGCGCTTAGGCAAGCACTCTACCACTGAGCTAAATCCCCAACCCGTTGGTGCATGCCTTTAATCCCAGCACTCAGGAGGCAGAGGCAAGTGGATCTCTGTGAGTTTGAGGCCAGCCTGGTCTACAAAGCAAGTTGCAGGACAGCTAGGGCTACACAGAGAAACCCTGTCCCCAAAAAACAAAAAGTTGGAGTGTTTTTGCAGAGGACGTGCTTGGTTCCCAGCACCCACATGGTGGCTCACAATCATCCCTGACTCCAGTTTTAGGGGACATGATGCCCTCTTCTGGCCCTCTCAGGCATTGCATGTGCATGGTGCATGTGCACGAAGGTAAAACACACATAAAAGAACACCTATTTCAAAAAAGAGAGAAAACAGGTTTCTTGTTTTGAGCAGTGCTGATATCCTTGGAAGTTAACTCTAGTGGCTGCAGACAGGTATATACTAATTGTTAGCCAGGTTACCTTGTGTGTACAAATATAACTATTTGATTTTGAGGGACTTAAGTAGTAATGATTCCTGGTAACATTTGATTTCTTTGTTGGATTTCCAGAGGAGTTTAACATGCAGGAGTGGTGGCCCACTTCTTTAATCCCAGAAATCAGACAGGCAATCTCAGTGAGTTCAAGGCCAGCCTGGTCTCTACGTGGTGAGACCCTGTCTCAAAAAAAACAAAAAAAGATAGCGGTGATACTTTTACTAGGATTCTAGAAGGAACCAAGGTTGGTTTTAGAATAGCTTGGGGTCTCTGCTCCTTTCTAGCTGGATGATGGCTTTGGGCTCCTCCTAACTTCTGTAATGTTTTAGTTGTAAAGCAGGGCTACTAATGCTTCCCTTTCAGTGTTTCTGTGATGAGATAATGTCTGCATGTATTTGTTGCCCTCCGACTGTGGTGAGACAGACCTCTGGTTTTTACAGTGAGGTTTAGTACCAGCAAAGTGAGTTGGGTTTGTCTTGTCCTGTTTCTAAGTTGATCACTAATGAACATGATTGCATTGTATTTGTAAGTTAGTTACCTGTAAAAGTCTTGATTTTCCTCTTGTAAAAACACTGATGATTTTGGTCAGGGTGTACTCTTGTTTGTCACACAAACATTTTAGATATTTTAAAGGGTCCATTTAAGTTACAGAATCTAAGCCATAGGTTTTTTTTCTAAATTTATTTTAAGTTTTTGTTTTATAGTGTTTTGTCTGCTTGTATGTCTGTGTGAGGGTGTCATATCTCCTGGAACTCGAGTTACAGACAGGTGTGAGCTGCCACATGGGTGCTGGGAATTGAACCTGGGTCCTCTGGAAGAGCAGCCAGTGCTCTTAACTGCCTAGCCATCTCTCCAGCCTCAGCCATAGGCTTTTGTTTGTTTATTAACATGTTTATTGCAGCTGTAAATTTTTTTTTTTTTTTCGAGACAGGGTTTCTCTGTGTAGCTTTGCTTCTTCCCTGGAACTCTGTAGCCCAGGTTGGCTTCGAAGTCACAGAGATCCTCCTGTGATCCTCTGCCTCCCCAGTGCTGGGATCAAAGGTGTGTGCCACCACCCCGGCTGCAGCCGTAAATTTTTTGAAGTGAATCTGAATTGGAGGGTAGGGGGAAGTCTAGGGGATTGAATCTAGGGCTTCTTCAGGCTAGGCAAGCACTGTACTGCTCCATGGAGCTGCACCTCCAGACTATAAACTTAATGATGATTTCAAAAGCTCCTGGTCACAGTCCTGTTAATGGTTGCCTGTAATCCAAGCACCCAGGAGGTGGAAGTAGGATCAGTAGTTCATGGCCAGCTTTGGCTATCTATTAATTTCAAAGCCAGCCTGGGTTACATGAAACTTCACCTAAAAAAAAAGCTGTTTATTTAAAGACTGAAGTACAATTGGCTTAAGGAGAAAGTTGAGTAGGGAAGTCACTGATTACATTCTGATTCCATATTATTTTGTTTATATATTTATTTTTGTGGTCCTAGGCTCAAATCTAGGTCCTTGTACATGTTAGACAAGTTCTTTGTTACTGAGCTACATCTCTAGTCTTTCTGTCATTACTTTTTAGTAAGGCTTCGTTACAGTAGTGTGCCCTCAACTCAGCACTAGTTGGAGTACCTGCTGCTAGCAACCTTTATTCCTGTACATCCAGGCCCAGCAGCTTCAAAGGAGACTCAGTTCAGGAAACTGTTACAAGACACTTGTCTTCTTGGTAGACACAGGTTCTATATACATGATCATCTTGCAGAAGAGAAGGAATTGTTTAGCATTTTGTACTGGAGTATATGGAGTTAAACATTAAACATGTGTTAACTGTTTGTTCTTAGGTGTTGGTGGAATGAGCGTTGCATGTGTCTTGAAGAGAAAAGCAGTGCTTTGGCAGGACTCTTTCAGCCCCCACCTGAAACATCACCCTCAAGAACCAGCTAATCCCAACATGCCTGTTGTTTTGACATCTGGAACAGGGTCGCAAGCGCAGCCACAGCCAGCTGCAAATCAGGCTCTTGCAGCTGGGACACACTCCAGCCCTGTCCCAGGATCCATAGGAGTTGCAGGCCGTTCCCAGGACGACGCTATGGTGGACTACTTCTTTCAGAGGCAGCATGGTGAGCAGCTTGGGGGAGGAGGAAGTGGTGGAGGCGGCTATAATACTAGCAAACATCGATGGCCTACAGGGGATAACATTCATGCAGAACACCAGGTAAAAAAAGTTCCCTATTTCAGCTTTAAAACTCTTCTAATCACTGTCCGCTTAGGCTGTCTGCTTTCAATGACTGTCTCAAACTCTTTGATTGCTTATTTAGTTTGTTGTAATCAAGAGTCACTTGTTTTAAAGAATGGTTGGTTATTGTAATTACCACTGGGTCATTTACCATTCTGGTAATATATAGTAAATTCACTAAAGAAATCTCAAGACTGTTTTAATGTTCACAATGCATTTTTAAGAATATTGCTAACAAAATAGCTATTTTCACCATTGATATGCTTTCAAGAATTGTTTGGTTTTTAAACAGAGTCTTTCTATTGGGCTTGGATGACTTTTTTCTTTAAGATGCTGTTGTTTGGAAGCAATGTGAGAATGCTTAAATTCCTAGGAAGAATTAAACTTGATGGATGTTACAAATTGAAAATTAAAGGAATATTGAAATAAAAGATGTTATGGTTGAATATAGAGGAAATTAAGAAATCAGCTATTCACTTAAGGTTTGTTTGAAGTTAAACTCAAGTGCTCTGTGTAAGGGTTGGTTGTGTCTTAGGGGTCTGTTCCCCCCTGCAAAGACAGGGTTTCTCTGTATAGCCTTCACTGTCCTGGAACTTGCTCTGTAGACCAGGCTGGCCTTGAACTCAGATCTGCCTACCTCTGCCTCCTGAGTGCTGGGATCAGAGGTGTGTGCCACCACCGCCTGGTAGTTTATTTCCTTATTCAGTAGAAATTTATGGAGCAGATTGATCCTAGATCTTTGTTTCTCTAGTGTAGGCATATGTAGGTGAGGGATGCTAGTGATAAGTCAGAGTGTCTTCTAAGTCACTTTGCATTTTTGTTCTGTACTTATTGCAAAGTATTGCATTTATTTACTGTTAATGCAGGGTCGTTCGTTTTTTTCCTTGGCAGTGCTGAAGATAGGACCTAGGGCTTTGAGCCTCGTATCCAAGACCTCTATTTCTGAGCTATTATATCCTCAGATTATTTTTAGAGACTTGAAAGTGGCAGTTAAATTTGAGGCCAGCCTGGTCTACAGAGAGAGAGTTCCAGGACAGCCGAGCTACACAGAGAAACCCTGTTTCAAAAATTAAAAAAAAAAAAAATATTCTAGTCTGTAGACTTTAGCATGTAGGAAAACTTGGGGCTGAGTGTGGTGTTACATATCTTTTTTTTTTTTTTTTTTTTTTTTTTGGTTTTTCAAGACAGGGTTTCCCTGTGTAGCTTTGCGCCTTTCCTGGAAATCGCTTTGGAGACCAGGCTGGCCTCGAACTCACAGAGATTCGCCTGCCTCTGCCTCCCGAGTGCTGGGATTAAAGGCGTGAGCCACCACCGCCCGGCTGGTGTTACATATCTTTACTCCCAATATTTGGGAGGCAGAGGCGGGTGGATCTCTATTGAGTTCCAGACTTGTCAAGGCTACATACTGAGACCCTGTTTCAAAAAACCAAAAATAAAAAAAGAAATTTTCATGATTCCCTAGCCTTTTGGTCTTTAATAAGGTTGCAGCAAAAGAACATGGTAGTAAAGGAAAAGGCTTTGCATGCCAGGCCGAGATGAGATTCTTTAGACAACACTGTTTGTGTGGAATGGCTTTTATGTAACCTTGGTAGTGTTCTAATTAGAAATGGGTAAGGACCAAGCCCCATTGGACAACTTTTTTTCTTTCTTTATTTTTATTATTTTTACTTCTTATGCTTTAATTTCAACTCTGGCATGTATTTCTCACAATGATTTTGCTTTTGTTTGCTTAGGTTTTAGGAATACGTTTCTCCACCTTGTTTACCAGAAGGCATTCCTTTTTATTTATTTTTTTATGTGCACCGGTGTTTTGCCTGCATATATGTCTGTGAGAAGGTGTCAGATCTTGTAGTTATAGACAGTTGTGAGCTGCCATGTAGTGCTGGGAATTGAACCTGGGTCCTCTGGAAGAGCAGTCAGTATTCTTAACTGCTGAGCCATCTCTCCAGTCCCCTTTTTTCTTTTTCTTTTTCCTTTATTTATTTATTTTTTCTTTTTTTTTTCTTTTTTTTTGGTTTTTCGAGACAGGGTTTCTCTGTGTAGCTTTGCGCCTTTCCTGGAACTCACTTGGTCCCAGGCTGGCCTCGAACTCACAGAGATCCGCCTGGCTCTGCCTCCCAAGTCTTTTTCCTTTATTTTTCAAGACAGGGTCTTTCTGTGTAGCCCTGACTGTCCTGGAACTCACTCTGTAGACCAGGCTGGCCTCGAACTCACAGAGATCCATCTGGCTCTGCCACCCGACTGCTGGGATTAAAGGTGTGTGCCATCACTGCAGGAGGTGGCGCCGCCGCATTGGACAACTTCTTATTTTATGTGTATGAATGCTTTGCCTCATGTATGTATGTGCACAATGTGCGTGTCTAATGTCTATGGAGGTCAGTCAGTGAGGGTGTTGAGTGACCTGGGACTGGAGGTACTGATGGTTGTCAGCACCATGGGGGTGCTTGGGAACTGAGCCTGGGTCCTCTGGAAGAAAAAGTGCCCTTAACCATTGAGCCACCGTCTCTCCAGCTCCCACCCTCTAACTTAATCTTCCTATCTTTTTTTTTTTTTTTTTTAAGATTTACTTATTTACTATGTGTACAGTGTTCTGCCTGCATGTATGCCTGCGGGCCAGAAGAGGGTGCCAGATCTCATCATGTGAGCCCCCATGTGGTTGCTGGGAATTGAACTCAGGACCTCTGGAAGAGCAGCCAGTGCTCTTAACCGCTGAGCCATCTCTCCAGCCCCCTTTTTTTTTTTTGAGACAAGGTTTCTCTGTGTAGCCCTGGCTGCCCTGGAACGAACTCTGTAGACTAGACTGGCCTTATACTCAGATCCACCTGCCTCTACCTCCTGAGTGCATGTGCCACCACCCCCCGGCTCCTTTCTTCCTTTTTGGCAGTGTCTCAGTAATGTAGTGCAGCCTGGCCCAGGACTGGTGATTCTTGTGCCTCATCCTCCTGAGTGCTGGGGCTCCAGGTGTGTACCGTTGCAGCCTGTTCTGGGTAACAACTTGAACAGACACAGATGAGGTATACGCATAAGAGACAGAGGTACTGCTCAGTGACAGAAGCTTGCTTAGCATGCTCGAGGACTGGGTTTCAACTCCAACCCTGCCAGAAACCTCACAGAAAAAATAGAGAACTGGGATGCCTACCATTGTGGATTGAGTTATAAAGCTGGTTCCTGGTTATCAAGGAAGTACCAGGACAAGGAGGTTTGGGAGACAGGTGATTACTCTTGGTAGGTAGTACACATGTTGGATTTAGGTAAAGATGGGATGCAGTAGGTAGATACTGTATGGAGGTGTCACGTAGGACTGTGTGTCTGGGTGGCACCTTTGAAAAGGCAAAGCAGAAAAAGCCCCTTACCTCTTGACTTGGCCAAACATTGTTTAGAGGCCATAACCTCTGCTTTCAAAATCTGTGTTGGTGGTGTGTGACTTTAAATCTCAGCACTTGGGAGACCAGAGGCAGGCGGATCTCTTGAGTTCGAGGCCAACATGGTCTATAGAGTAAGTTCTAGGACAGCCAGAACTACACGGAAAGACTCTGTCTTGAACCTCCTCTCAAAAACAAAAAACAAAAAATACTGTGTTACAGATCTGAAACATCTTAGATTGGCATTCCTTGTCCAAAGCTGAAAGGAGAATCAAGCTCTTAGGACAGTTTTTGCATAGTGAGCAAATGACTGGATCAGTTGATGGCAGAGCTCTGAGATTTAAGATCTGGTTGTGCAAGTCACCAAATGTTTCTTTAAAGCTTACTCTGCCTGTCTGTAGTGATCCCCTGTCATGAGGGTCTCATCTCATTTCCCAGGCAGTTTGTTTAGCAAAGTAGTTAGAAATCAACAGCAAACCTGTTGACTACTCAAGGGTCCTAAACCAGTGAGTGATTGGCTTGGAAGTAGCAGTCACCATCACACTGTAGAGGGGAGGGTACCCCAGTAATGCACAATGGTAGAGAACCCTGGATGGCTGATACATAGTTATAGGGAATCAACACACTTAATGGTGTGTGTGTGGTTTTTTTTTTTTTTTTTGGGCTGGTGTAGTTGATAGCATCTTACTCTGTAGTCCTGGCTGGCCTGGAACTTGAAAGGATCCTTTGCCTCTTTTTGAGTGCTGGGATGACAGCCATGTCTGGTTTGGTTTTGATATTTGTCTCACTTTTTGGACTGAGCTACTGTAGGGCAGAGATTCTTGTGTTTTTTTTTTTTTTTTTTGGGGGGGGGGGCTTTTCCCCTGGAAGTATTCTGTAATTTTTTGTTAACTGAGGCAAAAACAGGAGCCATTTAATTTGCCCTCATAGTGGATCTTACAGCTTAGCCATCCCAGAAAGGCAAGGCTAGAGGTAGAAACCCTGTGACAGGAGTGCAGGGGACACAGGGAGGGCTGTGCAGGCAGGTATGTGCCAAGCTAGCTTAGGCTAGGCTGAGACCTTGGGGTCTCCCCCCCTTTATGTAGTTTTGGTTTTGATGCCTGTCCTGGATCTCACTCTGTAGCCCAGGCTGGCCTCGAACTCACAGTGATCGGCCCAGCTCTGCCTCCCGTGTGCTGGGATTAAAGGCGTGCGCCACCACTGCCCGGCTTGTTTGTTTTTTAAAGACATGAGATGGCCAAGTTATCCCAGCATCTAGCAGGAGGAACATTAGAGCAAAGGGACATGACTAGGTAGGGACCCTGCCCTGCTTAGCCACTGTTACAGGTGAGGGTGAGAGGATGTGTGATCTCTCAGGTAGGTAGAAGTGAAAGAGTTCTTGAGAGCCAGACAGGTTCTACAGAACTAGACTCCGTAGTTCCTGAATTTGATCCTTACAATTCTGTGGGGTGGCTAAGAGCCTTTTGTGAGAGACAAGACACTGAAGCGTAGTCATGAGGCAGACCCTAGTGCTGGCATTACAGGAATGTGCTACCACTGTGTCCAGTAGGTACAGTTTTGAAGTGTGGGTCCAGAGTGCAAGCTCCAGGTAGACTTCTGCCTTCCCAGGAAGACATGCTGGACCTTGGAGAACTAACTGGAGTAAAGTAGTGCATTCTTAGGCCAATGGACTGCTTTACTGGAAAGGGAGAGACCATAAGCTTGATAGTAGGTAAATACAAATGGTGTTGACTGTTGTCTCATCAAAATGGGACCGAAGTCTTGTTTTCTTTTCCATGAGCAGTGTGTTTGGTGTATATTCTGTTTTTATGAGGGGTAAATGTCTAAGTAGTAATGTAGGGAAGTTATTTATCTGTCTCAGTATGAAGTGATCTTACTCCATTGCCTGCTACTGTACTACTGGGTTACTCATTTTTGCTGGCGTCTGTTTTCTGAGCTTTTACTTTTCTTTTTTTTTTTTTCTTTTTGGTTTTCAAGACAGAGTTTCTCTGTGTAATAGCCCTGGCTGTCTTAGAACTCACCGAGATCCAACTGCTTCTGCCTCCTGAGTGCTGGGATTAAAGGCTTGCGCCACCCACCCAACAACTTTTTTGTTTGTTTGTTTGTTTTTGAGACAGTGTTTCTCTGTAGCTTTGGAGCCTGTCCTGGAACTCATTCTGTAGACCAGGCTAGACTTGAACTCACCAAGATCTACCTGTCTCTGCCTCCCAAGTGCTGGGATTAAAGTCATGCACCACTATCACCTGGCTTGTTTTGTTTTTAAATGACTTTTTAGCATAATGGATCAATTTGTTCATTTTATTCTTTTTTTTTTTTTTTTTTTTTTTTGTTTTGTTTTGTTTTGGAGAAAGTCTAGTCTCTGCAGCCCTGGCTTGAACTGGCTGTGTAAATCAGGCTGGCTTTGAATTTACAGACATCTGCCTGCCTTATGAGTGCTGGGATTAAAGGTGTAACACTAATGCCCAGTTATAATGGGACAAAAATAAAATCAAATTGGTAAAATGCTTTTCATCAGTGAGATTCTCAGACTATGGTGGAATTTCTTACTTACTGTGCCAAAATGCTTTAGATTCATGCTCCTCACTTTTGTGAAAAATATTAACATTTTAACCTTTAAAAAAGGTTTATTTTATGTGTTTTGCCTGCATGTAAGTGAAAGACATGCATGCAGTACACACAGTGCCCACAGAGATCAGAAGAGGGCATCAGCTACTCTGAAACTGGAGTTAACACAAGGTTGTGAGCTGCCATATAGGTGCTGGGAACCAAACTGTGTTTTTTAACTGATGAGCCATCTCTCCAGTCTACATTCAGTTTTTTAAATTGATTTTGTTTTTGAGATTGAAGTCTTGCTATTTTGCCCAGGTTGGCCATAAACTCAAGGTTTTCTTGCCGTAGCTTTTTGAGTAGCTGGTATTACAAGCACGTACTATATATACAACACTTGGCTTTTCCACTTTATAATACTGAGCTCTTTAAGGACAGAATCTGTATATGTAGCTCTGACTGGCCTGGAACTTGCTTTTTAGGCTATGCTGACTTCAAACTCCTAGAGATCCTGTAGCCTCTGTTTCCTGAGTGTGGGATTCAAGTCATACACTGTCAGACCTGACTGTAATATGCTACATTCTTAGGAAAAAGGAGACCTATAGGAGGTACTCCCCCTGTAAGTAAGGTGGCCATGGTGGATCTAGGCTCTATCCCAGCCTTCAGTAAGTTAAGGGAGAAGAATAGTGAGTTGGAGGGCAGCCTGGGCTTCATAGTAAATTCTTGTGTTAATCCATGCCCCCCATATGAACAGCAAAATAATATAACCTTTTGCATAATTTGATTTCGTAAGTAAAATTGCTATATTTGGGTTATTTTGAAACTTCAAAGCCCCCATTTTTGGACTCAGTGGAGGTCTCTGGAGGAGTTTGAGGGAAAGTAAACTTGGGGTGTGGTAGGTTGTAAAGTAAGCTATTAAGTAAGACAGACAGACAGACACTGCTTCCAGACATCAGTAGCAGCTATGTTGTACACATTATAACATCCGTAGCAAGCCATTAAGATGACCGATCAGAGGATGCTAGGAAAGAACTAGAAGACCCATCTTTTCATGTAAATGAGCTATATTTTAATAGTCATTTTATGATTCAGAATTTTTCTTTCTGACAAATATTGAAAATTTCATCTTGCAGAACTAAAGGTTAAATCTTTGACATGTGATTGTTATATTCTTATTGTGAAATCTATTTTCTCTGTAAAATACTGGGCAGTAAAGTAGATGATGAAATAGGGGAACATTTTAAAGTCCATGGTTGAACTGTGGTCTTTCTATTGGGGTTTTCCAGGCAGACTTAAGTAGCTCTACCCTGGCCACAGTATCATGGAGCATACTTCATGTGGATTTGCCTGTGGTCTTAGGTACTAGAATCTGTTGGTGCTCACTGTAAATTGGCATTAGAAGGGATGATCACAGATGGGAGTGGCTCAGTGGTCCTATGCTGTTTGTCCTTTGATCAAGTGTGGCCATCTTTTTTTTTTTTTTTTTTTATTTAATGCCAAATGCTGTTTATTGAAGGAGGGAAGAGGTCTTAAATACAGGCTTACAGCACAGTGGGAGAACCCCAGAGGGCAGAAGTTCACGATGTTATACGATCTTGCATCTAAGCTGTTAATGCCCATTATGCAGGATATACAGACAAGGAACTTCCCTTAAGCATTCAGGAGGGTGGAACCCGGCAGGGAATTAGCATAGGGAGGATATCAAGGTCAAGGTCAGCAAGCAAGGCAACAGTTACCCAAAACGGGGGCCAGGACCCTACAGGTCCCCCTTTTACTAAAAAATGAGCTTCTGACTTAGGTTGTGTGGGACGTCAGCAGGTCACCTTACCCGTCATGGAGACAGCTGCCCAGGAAGTGTGGCCATCTTATGATGTGTGCAGATGTCTGTTTCCTCTGCTGTGAAGTAACGACACCTTGTAAATAGAGTGGGCTTTTGGGGTAGATTGCTTAGATTCCTCAGCATTTGGGCAAGTAGCAATTGACTAAATCCATCTTCCATTTTTTGTATCCTCTTATCCCTACACTCTTCATCTTTTGTGTTCTGATCTTCCAAGACTTACCATTAGGTATTTGGTTACAAGGATGACCATCAATCCTTTGATTATATACTCTGAAGAGTTATGGGTCCAGTGGTCCTGGCATGTGCGTGTGTACACACAAGTCCAGTCAAATATCGTCCTAATGCTATGAACTTGATGTGTATGCTTTCTGGGCAACACATTGTTTCAGAAAGCTTTTGGTAAGGTATTAGGAGAAATTATGATAGATGGTAGTGAGATGTCACAGTGGAAAATAAAATGACATAATTCACAATTTATTTTGAGTTCAAGGACAGCCTAGGCTATACAAGGAGACCCTGTCTCAAAGTTAAAAACACACAGAAATAATGTATACCAGAATTACAGTTTGCTTTGAGCATCTGTCTGGTGAAGAAAAGAGAATGTAATGAATATAAAATTTTTGAGACAGGATCTCACTACCTAACTCTGGCTTGCTTGGAACTTGCAGTGTATACCAGGCTGGCCTCAAACTCACTGAGATGGGATTAAAGATGTACATCACCATACCTGGCCATGAAAAAATTTCCTTTCGCCCTAGACAGGGCTTGGCCATACTGGAACTCAATTTGTAGGCCAGGCTGACCTTGAATTTACAGAGATCCGCCTGCCTCTGCTTCCCAAGTGCTGGAATTAAAGGCATGTGCCACCACTGCCCAGGGCCATGAAATTCTTAAGAAAAACACAGCAGTTAGGAGACATGTTTTAAATCTCAGTGAGGAATGCAGTCTAGGTACCCTGTAGGGTGTAAAGCAGTGAGATGCTCCTGCTTCTGTTTTGATTACACCTCTGTGTGGTAGACACATCCTTGCATGTGACTCTCCCAGGTAGCTGCAGTTGCTAAAGACTTATAGGAGCAGTTTTTGGGAAAACTGCTTTGATAGCAGTCTTAAAAATCTTAATGCACACTCAGGTACAAGGTACTGCTGAACAGTGTCAAGAAAGTGGGGGACGCTAAGGGTGTGTGTGTGGGTAGTTTTCTTTTTAAAAAACCTTTTTTAAAAACCTCTTTGCTGTGTTTTCATTCAGTTTCTTCTGGATATAAGGAGTCGCACTATAACTCAGTGTGTAGCTGTCCTGGTACTTTGTTCTCTGCTGGGAATATTGTGCAAATGGTGTACAGATTGCAATAGGTCATGTGAGTTTATTTATTTACTTGCTAGAGATAATGAGGATGGAGCCCAGGACTTGGCTTATATTAGGCAAGTATGTTGCTGCCCAGATACATTTCCAGCCTTGAAGTACTTTTAATAATTACAATTAATAAGTAGTACAGAGTTTGCTCAACTAAAGTGTGAATTCAGCACTTGTTGGCTGTTTACATAGTTGCCTTGCCATCATCCTAGTCTGCTTTCTCATCACCTGTACATCTCATACCCTAGCACTTACTACTCCCCAGCCCTGGGTAACCCCCAGCCTAATCTTGTCTGTGGATGGCCTGCTGCGAACTTGAAGTTGGATAGTCTCTGGTTCTTTGTGACTACCTTCTTTGGGTTAGCCCAGTGTTTGAAGGGCTCATCCAGGGTCTGGAAGTGGAGTCCCACAGTGGTGGTGCTTTCTGAGTCACTCAGGTTTGGTCCCCAGCTTTGCAGGGGAGTCATTGGTGCTGTCAGTATCACTATTTATTTATTTTTCTTTTTTCAGGTTAATTTTTATTATTTTTTTCTTTTTATTAAGTAATTTTTTTTTCATTTTTACATTCCGACAGCAACTATTTCTTTTTAAAAATAGGTTTATTTTATGTCTGTGAGTGTTTGCCTGTGTATATGTATGAAAACTTTGTGTGTCTGGTGTCCATGGAGGCCCAGAGAGGATGTTGGGTTTCCTGGAACTGGAGCTAACGGGTGGTTGTGAGCTGCCATATAGGTTCTGGGAGCTGAACCTGGCTCCTGTGGAAAAGCAGCTAGTGCTCTTAACTGCTGAACCATCTTTCCAGCCTCTATTGTAGTGTTTAAAAAATAACAAACTTGCTGATGATTATAAATGTTTTTTTTACTCATTAAAGAGTTTATTAATTCAAATGTGTGTTTTCTCGGTTGTAGATTAGGGAGATAACTATTACTTAGAGTCAGAAGTCTTGGAAAATGCAAAATAATGGATCTGCTTATGTCTTCCAAAGAAACTTGGTTTTATGAAGCGGGGAGGGAAGTACAAAATGGTTTCAAATGGGAACTTCTGTGGCTCTGTATTGAGCTGTTGGTTCATTTTCTAGAAAATAGACTTTTAGCTGGGCATGGTGGTGCATGCCTTTAATCCCAGCACTTGGGCAGAGGCAGAGGGATCTGAGTTCGAAGCCAGCCTGGTCTATAGGTTGAGGCCTGTCCTGAGTTCCAGGACAGCCAGGGCTACACAGAGAAACTCCGTCTTGAAAAACAAAACAAAAAACCCAACAACAACAGAAAACCAAAACCTAACAACAAAAACCCCAAACAAACAAAAAAGTTAGCAATATATTGAATGTATTTAGGTGGCAGGGATGGACTGAGTGGATTCAGTAACATCTGCAGGCAGTTTGCTGTAGTATTCTTTGTTTAGATAAATAATTTGCATTCATTCATTCATTTTTTGGGGGGAGGGGGCGAGGCAAAGTCTCCTGTAGCCCAGGCTGACCTCAAACTCAGTATGTAGTGGATAACATTGAACTCCTACATCTACCTTCCTAGTACCACTGTGTCCAGTTGTATGTGAGGGATAGAACCCAGGAGTTTGTACATTCTTGGCAAACAGTCCACCCATTGAGCTGTATACCCAGCTGATTATAGTGTTCTTGTGTGTTTAATTATAGAAATAATAACCCACACTCACATACCATCCCAGAATAGTTGTAGTCTTACATGGCTGGAACCTCCAAACATATATGAACTTCATAGAGGTTACTTACTTTTTGGTGGTGGTGGTATGGATAGAACTGGGTAGACTCCTTCATTCAGGCTAGTGCTGTCAGTGAAACATAGCCCAGCCCTCTATGTACGTTTTTATCACTCCATTTTTATGCATGAGAAAACTTGAGTGGGGAAATGTGGGGCTCATGAATTGTCACAGTTGATGTAGTTCTATGTGACTAGTTGTGCTTTCTTTTTGTTTTTTGTTTTTGTTTTGTTTTCAGACAGTTTCTATGTGTAATAGCCCTGACTGTCCTGAAATATGCTTTGTAGACCAGGCTGGCCTCAAGAGATGTGCCTGTCTCTGCCTCTCAAGTGTTAGGATTAAAGGTGTCCAATACCTTTTTTTTTTTTTTAAAGATTTATTTATTTCTTGTATACGAGTGCTCTATCTGCATATTTTCCTGCACACCTGAAGAGGGCATCCGATCTCACTACAGATGTTTGTGAGCCACCATATGGTTGCTGGGAGTTGAACTCAGGACCTCTGGAAGAGCAGCCAGTGCTCTTAACCTCTGAGCCATCCCTCCAGCCTCTGTTTTTGCTTTTAATGTTACTGTAGAATAGACCTTTAAATTTTTTCTTTTTCTTTTTCTTTTCTTTTTTCTTTTTTTTTAAAGATTTATTTCTTTATTATGTATACAATGCTCTGCCTGCATGTATCCCTGCACACCAGAAGAGGGCACCAGATCTCATTATAGATGGTTGTGAGCCACCGTGTGGTTGCTGGGAATTGAACTCAGGACCTCTGGAAGAGCAGTCAGTGCTCTTAACCTCTGAGCCATCTCACCAGCCCTCTTTTCTTTTTTTTAAAAAAGATTTATTTATGTATACAGTGTTCTGCCTGCATGCATGCCTGCACACCAGAAGAGGACATCAGATCTCATTATAGATGGTTGTGAACCACTGTGTGGTTGCTAGGAATTGAACTCAGGACCTGGAAGAGTAGCTAGTGCTCTTAATCACAGAGCCATCTCTTCAGCCCATCTTTAATAAATTTTAATTAACTGTTGTTGGTGGTGTGTCTGTGTGTTTCCTTCGTGTGTGGCAAAGAATAGTATGTGCTGTTAACCACTGAACCTTCTCCCCAGCCCAGAACAGAGCCTTCCCCCTTTTGCTCTCCTCTGTTCTCTTTCCCTTTTCTTTTTCCTACCATCTTCCTTTTTCCCTCATTTCCCCCTCCCTTTTTTTTTCAAAAGAAAACAGGGTGAGGCGGTGGTGGCGCACGCCTTTAATCCCAGCACTGGGAGGCAGAGCCAGACGAACCTCTGTGAGTTCGAGACCAGCCTGGGCTACTAAGTGAGTTCCAGGAAAGGCACCAAAGCTACACAGAGAAACCCTGTCTCGAAAAACAAACAAACAAACAAAAAAACAAAAACCAAAAACCAAAAACCAAACCAAACCAAAACAAAAAACAAACAAACAAAAAAACCACATAAAACAAAACAACAAAAAAACCTCAAAAACCCAAACAAAACCAAAACAGGTTCATTGAGTACACTGTAAGGGCAGTAACAGGAGTCCTTCCTGAAGCCACAAATAAAACCTTTTCAAGACCGTCTGTCTGCCCATGTCTCATTTTGTCTAATTTTTTCTTTTCTTTTTCTTTTCTTTTCTTTTTTTTTTTTTTAGCTGAGGATCGAACCCAGGGCCTTGCGCTTGCTAGGCAAGCGCTCTACCACTGGGCTAAATCCCCAACCCTGTCTAATTTTTTCATCCTGTCTTGCTTTTTGTTTTTGAGGGTGTCTTGTATCCCAGGCTGGACTCCATCTCAAGGTATAGCAGAAGATGATCTTGCATTTTTGTTTCTTCTGTTACCATCTCTCAGAGTGCTTGGGTTGCTGGCATCTGTTTCCAGTACCCAGTTTGTGTGTTGTTGGGGATTAAACGTTGGACTTGCTGCCTGCTGTCAAGCACACTGTCATCATCTTCACTATGTTTTAGCCTTGTGGTTATTACCATTGGCTTTGTAGCCTAGGCTGGTCTTACTGTGTAGCCTAGGCTGGCTTCACACTTGTGGAAGTCCTCCTTAGTGGTAGGATTATAAGTGTGTGTGCCTTTTAGCTGGCCAGTTTCTTTGTGTTTTTTGAATTTAGGGTAACTTCAGCTTTCCTCCCACATAGCCCAGCAGGCCCTGCTAGGTGTTTTGGTAGAGCTCTCTCTCCACTTCCTCACTGGCTCCACTCTAGTTGTACTGAATCTATAACCACGTCAGAAATATGCATTTTTAATAGTTTGGGCAGTGTTTTCACATGGGACTTTTTAATGAATTAACTAATTAATTAATCCATTATTATTTTTTGAGATGGTCTCACTGCGTAACCCTGGCTAGCCTGGAACACAGAGCTCTGTCTTCCTCTCCAGTGCTCAGTGACACTGGGTTCACAATGCATTTCTATTTTTGTATTTTCTTTTAAGCCTCCTTCCTTTCTCACTCACCAAGCCACCTTTTATTTCATTTTTTGTTAATTTAATTTTTTTAAGCTAGCAAAGAGAGTAATGGGTTTTATTCTTGCATTTTCACAATAGATATCATTCTACTTTGTTCTTTGCTCCCTGCTCCTCTTCTTTCTCCCCTTCTGCTTTCTTGTGACATAGACTCCATTATCCTCTCCTTATCTCTAGAACTTCCTTAACCTTTCTCTCATAATCCTCTATTTTAAGGTCCTATATATATGTGCACAGAAAAATTCATCCAGATGGTGGCAGCACACAACTTTAATCCCAGAGAGACAGAGGCAGACGGATCTCTGAGGCCAGCCTGGACTACAGAGTGAGTTCCAGGATAGCCAGGGCTACACAGAGAAACTGTCTCAAAAAAACAAACAAAACAACACAACACAACACAAAAAGAAAAGACAAAAAGCAAACTGCGGCTTTGGGGGTTAAATACAGATGTTACATGGGAGGGAAAACACGCAACGTTATCTTTCTGTGCCTGTTTTTTTTTTTTTTTCTGAACATGTTAAAAGAATTTCATTTTTTTAGCTGGTAAGATACAGTTATGTATATGTACCACCTTTCTTTCTCTCTTCCTTCTCTGCTGGCTAGGCTAACCTCAAACTAGGTATGTAACCAAGCACAAACTTAAACTGATCCCTCTCTTCTTTCTTCAAATGTTGAGATCATAGCTATGCAGAATCACATTCAGCTTGTGCCATATATTCCTTATCCATTCATCTGTCGTTTACTTCTAGGCTTTCTATGTCTTGGGTATTGTGAATAGTGCAACAAGAAACATGGGTGTGTAAGGATCTAAGGATCTCTGCTATGTTGTCTTAGAGTCTGTATTAGTTACTTTCTGTTGTTGTGGTAGATCACCATAACCAAGGCAACTTAATAGAAGTAAGGGTTTATTTGGTTATGGTTCCAGAGGGAAAGAGTCCATTGTCATTATGGCAGGCAGGCATGGCAGCCTAAGCAGAAAGCTGAGAGAACACATCTTGAACCCCAACCAGACTGAGCCAGCAGTGGGAATGCCTTCAGGCTTGAAACCACAAAGACAGCCACCAGGGTCATTCTTCCTCCAGCAAGGCACCTTCTAGACTTCCCCAAACAGTGCTACCAGCTGGGGCCTGAGTGTTCAAAGACAGGACCCCGCATCTCCTTTAAGCTTCTGTTAAAGTACCTTCATTTCTGGTAGCCATCACTAGATCCCTCTTCCTTTCAGAGTTGGATACTCTTGTGCCTCTGTGGTACTTGGTTAAAACATTTAGCAACAGTCTTAGAGTTAAGTATTTCTTGTCTCCATTGGGTGTTACCATGCTTTTGCAGGAAACAAGTGATTGACTTGCGTCCAGACAGACCCACTGAATCAGAATCTCCGGTGCTGAGTTTAATGTATGTTTTCAAGTCCTCCCTGGTGATCCTTATGTGTGCATTTGTTAAGGACCACTAAGACGCTTCCTCAAAGAAGTCTTCAAAGCCTCTTATTCCCAGCACCTGGCAAGTAGTATATAAGTGATGAATGAAGACATCATCATCAGGGCACATTGAGGAGATGTATTGAGTGAAGTGTTTTATTTTGAAGAGTATTACGATGTCATTTTGAACTGATAAACTTGTAAGGTGTAACTGAGTATAAGATCTTGAATACTGAGATGGCTTGGGCTTGAAGGAACATTCTTTTAAAAGGTGTGTGCTTTGCGCCCGCCGGGCGGTGGTGGCGCACGCCTTTAATCCCAGCACTCGGGAGGCAGAGCCAGGCGGATCTCTGTGAGTTCGAGGCCAGCCTGGGCTACCAAGTGAGTTCCAGGAAAGGTGCAAAGCTACACAGAGAAAACCTGTCTCGAAAAACCAAAAAAAAAAAAAAAAAAGTATTTACTTATGTATGTATGTATGTATGTATGTATGTATGTATGTATGTATGGTTTTTCGAGACAGGGTTTCTCTGTGTAGCTTTGCACCTTTCCTAGAATTCGCTTTGTAGCCCAGACTGGCCTCGAACTCACAGAGATCCGCCTGCCTCTGCCTCCCGAGTGCTGGGATTAAAGGTGTGCGCCACCACTGCCTGGCAAAAAGTACTTACTTACTTTTTATTTGTGTGTCTGCACATGTGTGCTGGTGTTCTTTGATGCCAGAGAGTACATTGGATTCCCTAGGGCTGAGTTACAGGTGATCTTCTAGAAGAACACAAGGCTCATACCCACTGAGCTGACTCTCTAGCACCCTCCAGCTGGTTTTTGCTAGTAGCTTTTGTTTTTCTGTCTCACAAAAGCTCTCCCATTCTGTTAGGGGTTTCAGATAGTATTCTAAATATGTCTGTAGGGATATGTATTTGTATTTATTTTCTTCCATAGAAAGTTGCTCTCAGAAGTATCCTTTAAACCTTCAGGGTGCGATTCCCTTTTCCTAGCTGAGCAGATTCTCTCCACATAGTCTCTTGATAGTTCACTCCTTTTTGCTCTTTGAATTAACAGAAGAGAGCCTGAGTGTGTGTTCACAGGTGGGCTGGGTAGCTGGCCCTCATGTGTGGCTGGATGTGGTTCTGTTTGTACTCTTCCTTTACTTCTCTATTTCTTGTGTACTTTCTTCTAGTGCAGCTTTCTTGGGTCTGGATTATTGCAATTCTTTCTGCTTTTATTGTATAAAAATAATTGGAATACCGTAAAAGTATTTGGATCTTTAATATAGGATGCTGAGTTAAGACTCAAGTTCTGTCTCAGAACTTGGTTCTATTCAAACTATGGTTTGAATAGATATGACATCCATAGACTCATGTGTTTGAGTGCTTGGCCCATAGGGAGTGGCAGTCTTAGGAGATGTGGCTTTGTTGGAGTAGGTGTGGCCTTGTTGGAGGAAGTTTTTCATTGGGGCGGGCATTGAGGTCTCATATGCTCAAGCTTTGCCCAACTTGGTACACAGTTCATGTCCTGTTGCCTGCTCATGAGGATGTAGAACTGTCAACTATTACTCCAGCACCATGTGTGCTAAGATGCTGCGCCATGACGATAATGGACTAAACCTCTGGACTGTAAGCCAGCCCCAGTTCAATGTTTCCTTTATAAGAGTTGCCATGGTCATGGTGTTTCATCACAGCAGTAGAAACCCTAAGACAGGGTTTAATTTTTTGTGTGGTTTTTGCTTTGTTTCAAAAAAGATAGGAAGAGAACTTCATTCACAATTCTCTGTTTGAGAACTAAACAAACAGACAGTGTTAATGATATAGGAAACCCTAACTGTTCAACATCTGCCTATCATCATGGCACTGAAGGTTGATCTGTCTCTGTTTCAAATAGTGCTGTCTGTAGAAACTGTCCATGGACGTTCCATACCTAATTTGTTTATTTCTTGTCAGTTATCTGCTCTTGTCATGATTTCTCCCTTTTTTTTTTTTTTTTTTCAAGATTTATTTGTTATGTATACAGTGTTCTGCCTGCATGTATACCTGCAGGCCAGAAGAGGACACCAGATCTCATTATAGATGGTTGTGAGCCACCATGTGGTTGCTGGGAATTGAACTCAGAACCTCTGGAAGAACAGCCAGTGCTCTTAACTGCTGAGCCATCTCTCCAGCCCTCAATTTCTTTTCTTTTCTTTTTTTTTTTTTTTTTTGGTTTTTTTCGAGACAGGGTTTCTCTGTGTAGCTTTGCACCTTTCCTGGGACTCACTTGGTAGCCCAGGCTGGCCTTGAACTCACAGAGATCCGCCTGGCTCTGCCTCCCGAGTGCTGGGATTAAAGGCGTGCGCCACCACCGCCCGGCCAATTTCTTATTAAGAAGTAACTATACAGTATTCTGTATACAACTTATTTTTTAAATAAATACAAACATTTTTAGAAAATTTGGTATTTGTGTCCATGTGTATATTCTACGTGTGCCCACTTGTCTACATATGTACAGGTATGCATGGAGGCCAGAAGATGGCATTAGATCCACTGAAGCTGGAATTAAAGGAAGTTGTAAGGTGCCCAGTGGTGTTGGGAACCAGACTATGATCTGAAAGAGCAGCAAGAACTCTGACCACTGAACCCTCTATCCCCATGAAAGCTTTTTCTTAATTTTGGCTATTAATGATCTGTTTCTAGAAAAGTAATGATTTGAGTGCCTCTTAAAATATTTTGTGTGTGTGCGCGTGCGCGAGAGGCTGTTTCCCTACGTAGCTCAGATTGGCCTTGAACTCACTATGTAACCCAGTGTGATCTCAAGTTTAAGTGATCCTTCTGCCTCAGCTTCCCAAGTGCTGGAGTCATAGGTGTATGTCACCACACTTGCTCCTGAAGGGCTTCCTGAAAAGAATAATTTTAAATTTATTTCATTTTATTTTGTGTATATGATTGTTTTGCCTGCAAGTATGTGTGGGCACCATGTGTGTGCTGCTGCCCGCAGATCAGAAGAGGGCATCAGATTCCCTGGAACTGGAGTTATATATAGATGGTTGTGAGTTGCCATGTGGGTACTGGAAATGAACCTGGGCCTCTGCTAGAAGAACTTTTAACTGCTGAGCCATTTCTCCAACCCTCTTTCTCCCCTATCAAAAAGTCTTGCTGTGTATTCAGTGCTTGTCTGTAACTGTAGTGGTCTCAATGAGAATGGCCCCCATAGGCTCATATATTTGCATGTCTAGTCCCCAGTTGATGACCAATTTGGAAGGATTAGGAGGTGTTTCTTTGGAGGAGGTTCTGGGTGTGCCTTTGAGGTTTCAAAAAGCTAATGCCAAGCCCAGTGTCTGCCTGCTCCCTGTGGATCAGGAGGTAGTATAGCCTTCAGCTACTTCTCTAGTACTATGCCTGCTGCCACGTTCCCATGCATGCTGACATGATGATTATGTACCAACTCTGAAGCTGTAAGCAAGCCTCCAGTTAAATGCTTTCCTTCGTAAGAGTTGCCTTGGTCATGGTGTGTCTTCACAGCATAGAACATTGACTAAGACAGTAACTCACTCTGTAGCCCAAAACCAGCCAGAACTTATGGTCCTTTCCCTCCCTCCCTCCCTCCCTCCCTCCCTCCCTCTCCCTCCTCCCCCTGCCACGTCTTCCTCTCATCCTGTCTTTCTTTCTGTCTTTTTATCTATCTATCTATCTATCTATCTATCTATCTATCTATCTATCTATATTATTGTTATTATTAATTTTTGGTTTTTCGAGACAGGGTTTCTCTGTGTAGCTTTGCACCTTTCCTGGAACTCGCTTTGTAGACCAGGCTGGCCTCGAACTCACAGAGATCCGCCTGGCTCTGCCTCCCCAGCCGCCGCCGCCGCTGCCGCCACCGTCACCACCACCACCCAGCATCTGTCTTTTTTTTAAAGACAGGACTTCTCTGTGTATCTCTGGCTGTCCTAGAACTCACTCTGTAGACCAGGCTGGCCTTGAACTCACAGAGATCTACCTGTCTCTGCCTCCTGAGTGCTGGGATTAAAAGTGTATATCACCACCCAGCCACCCTTGTTTCTTTTTGTAGTTATATTTGCATCTATGTGTGAGTATGTGCACAAATGTTCAGGTGCCTGCAGAGGTCAGAGGTGTTGAATTCTCTTGGAGTTGGAGTTATAGGTGCTTGTAAGCCTCCTAATATTTGTGCTGGGTTCTTTGGAAGAGCAGTCATGTACTTTTAACCACTGAGCCGTCTCTCCAGCCCCCACAATTTGTTTCTTGAGGTGGGAGTGTGTGTGTATGCTACCATGCTAGGCTACCCAGGATTAAGAGGTTCTACATTTTTATTTTATTTACTTAATGGTTTTATTTATTTATTTGAGATAGGTTTCTCTGTATAATCTTGGCTGTCCTGGAACTTGTTCATATGGTACTTTGCGTTGTCCTACTTTGAGTCTTTATGTACATGCTTGTTTCTCTTTTAAAATTTAGAAATGTTGCTGGGGTTATGGTGTATGTCTTTAGCACCTGGGAGGCAGAGGCAGGTGGATCTCAGTGAGTTGGAGAGTTCGAGGCCAGCCTGGTCTACAAAGTGAATGCCGGGACAGCCAGGACTGAAATAGAGAAACCCTGTCTCGAAAAACTAAACCAAACTAACCAACCAACCAACCAACCAAACAAAGGGCATGTTTTAGGGTGCTGGAGGAGTGGCTCAGTGCACTTGCTGCTCCTCTAGAGGACTCAGGTTACACGTTCCCAGCACCCACATGGGGGTTTGTAGCTCTCTGTTAACTCTAGTTCCAGGGGATCTAACACCCTCCCCTGGTCTCCACAGGCAGCAGGCACACACATGATGCACAGACATACATGCAGGTCTAACACTCATACACATTAAAAAATTTAGACATTTTAAATAGCTATATCAAATTCTTTAAATTCTGCTAGGCAGTGGCGGCGTATGCCTTTTTAATTCTGGTATTTGGGAGGCAGAGGCAGGTGGAACTCTTGAGTTTGAGGTCAGCCTGGTTTGCAGAGTGAGTTTCAGGACCCTGTCTCTAAAACTGCCCCCCTCCCTCAAATTCTTTAAAACACATGGTTCTTCCTATTTTGTAGCTGTTTGCTACTTTCCCCATTATAATATCAGGTTTGAAATTTTTGTCAATAAATCTTTGCCCATATTTCTGATAATTTGCTTAGGCTTTAGATTCCTGGAAGTCAGTTTACCAGGTCAGGGGGCATAGATGTTAATAAAACTTATAAAATTTGTTGTTAGAGTCTTAGAAAAGCCAGTAAAGCATGCTGGGTTCCCGTGAGGCAAAAGAAGAGTCATTTGACAGAAGCTGCCTCTAGGGCTATAATTCTTGCTTTTTTGTCACTTCCATTTGCTCTCCTGGCAATCATCAATAAGATTGTCTGTAGCTAGAGTTTTCCTGCCTGGCCCACAGTCAGGACAAATCTCTGTCACCCGCCAGTCCCACAGCCTCTCAGACCCAACCAAGTAAACACAGAGACTTACATTGGTTACAAACTGTATGGCTGTGGCAGGCTTCTTGCTAACTGTTCTTACAGCTTAAATTAATCCATTTTCATTAATCTATACCTTGCCACATGGCTCGTGGCTTACCGGCATCTTCACATGCTGTTTCTCATCATGGCGGCTGGCAGTGTCTCTCTGACTCAGCCTTCCACTTCCCAGCTTTATTCTCCTCCTTGTCCCGCCTACACTTCCTGCCTAGCCAATGGCCAATCAGTGTTTTATTTATTGACCAATCAGCAACACATTTGCCATACAGAACATCCCACAGCACTTCCCCCCCCCTTTTTTTTTCCAAAAACGCCCCATGTTGGGCGCCAAATGTAGATGTAACCAACCTTCTTATTAAATAAGAAACACAGAACCAATGCAAAGAAGAAAGCCAAGAGGTCAGAGCTAAGAGCTAAAACCTTACCCTTCCTCCTGCAGTGGTCCTACCTCTGTGTTAAAGTCTTTATTTAGTGTTCCTGTTCTGCCTTCTCATTGGTTGTAAACCCAACCACATGACCCGCCTCGTCACGACCTGTCTGTATAGGCCTCCAGGTTTTCCTTGCTTGGTATTGAGATTAAAGGCATGTGTGTCCAATAATGGCTGTATCCCTGAACACACAGAGACTTACCCAGCTCTGCCTACCAAGTGCTGGGATTACAAGTGTACGCCACCACTGCCCTGCTTTCCTATGGCTTGCTAATAGCTCTGACCCCCGGGCAACTTTATTTATTAACATACAAATAACATTTTAATACAAATAAAATATCACCATAATTGTCATTTATGAAGTTACAGATATTTATGTAGATGACTCAGCTTTTAATTCAGCTAGATGTTCAGAGATCACTTATAGTGAAATAGGAGTAATTTTCATGGCATTGCCAGTCATGTCTGCATGTAGCCGAAGTGACTGTTACTTCAGGTATGAAGGGAGAGAGGCCCACTATGGCTCTCAGTTCTCAGACATCCAGTCCTTGAGGAAGAGGGAGCATTTCAGCTGGAGCGGTAGAGGGACAGTACTTCAGTGACCATCCTCAGTGTGGGCTTGCCTGGTGGGTAGTAATTTCTCCTGTGAATCTGTTTTTATAACTGATCTTTCTCACTGTTAATACCTCCCCCTCCTTTTTTTCCATGCAGAGTCTTACCATGTAGTCAAGGCTAGCCTCAAACTCAGTGACCCTCTTTTTATTGTTATTGATTCAATACTGATGTCATTGAAGCATCTCTCCAACAACAGATGGGATATTCTCAATTCATAGTAAATTGTGCTGTTCTGCAAAGCTTCTGTCTTAAGTGTCCTATGTATTAAAGGTGACTTTCATTGTTCACAGACTCCTGCCTTCCTTAGACACTAGACACTACAAGCCTACTCTGCACCTCCTCACAAAACAGAAAACAAAGAAGGAAGTGTATTTTGTTGACTAAAACTGGAGCAAAATTTACTGAGACAGGAATTTCCCGAACTCAATCTGTTGTACTGAAAGATACTCCCACCCCTTGGAGATAAGGTCTCACCATGTAGCCCTAGATAACCTGGAACTTACTCATGAGATCTGCTTGTCCTCCTCTAATGTTGGAATAATGTGTGCCACCACACTTAGCTTTTGGTCTAGAACTTTCCCTCTCCTCTGTGTAGGAGTTGTAGGCAAGCACTGTATCACTCGGCCATATCCCTGCCTCGCCTTTCTCTCTTTTTAAAAGATTTAATTTATGTGTATGAGTGTTTTGCATGTATGTATATGTACCACCTGAGTGCCTTGTGCCCATGGAAGTCAGAAGAGGGTGGCTGATCCCCTGGAACTGGAGTGACATGATTATGAGCTGCCATGTGAGTTCTGGAACTGACCCTGAGTTCCTATGGGAGAGCAGCAAGTGCTCTTTAGCTGCTGATCATCTCCAGCCCTTCACTTCGTATTTTATGAGGAGACTAGTACTTAGAATTTGTTCAGCCCAGTTTTAAACAGTTTTGAGTAAACTTCCTTAATTTACTTTTTACCTTTTCTGTGTATTTTAAGATTGATATTTTAGAATGAAACTTTACTGTTATGACTTTTATGTGCTAATTGCAAATAACCATTTTTGAGGCAAATACACCTTTCTGTATAGTCATAAATAATAAGTCACATGCATAAGCCTATACCTTAGTAGCTTCCAGACAAGACTTATATTTACACTAAGTAGGGCCTTCAATAGCAATTAACTAATAATCTTTCCAATTAAAGTGGCCTTGCCTTTATTATTTATTTCATCAGCATGAATGAGTTTGGTGAATTTAAGAGGGAAGAACGGGTTGGGGATTTAGCTCAGTGGTAGAGCGCTTGCCTAGCAAGCGCAAGGCCCTGGGTTCGGTCCTCAGCTCAAAAAAAAAAAAAAAAAAAAAGGAGGGAAGAACACTGGTAAACCAGTATAATTGGGAGTTTTGTGTCTAAATGACTTCTCATTGGCTAATTTGAAATATACTTTATGCTTTTCAACTCTGGGAATTGTCTTCATGGCTATGAAGAAAGGCTGGCCTTGAACTCAAGAGATCCACCTGCCTCTGCCTCCAGATTGCTGGGATTAAAGGTGTTACTGCCACTGCCCGGCTACAGCTTTTTGTTTCAAATAGAAATTTCTAGTATAGGTTAGTGAATACTGACTTAGTGGCACCCTGTTTTGTCTGAGCGGATCTCTTGTATATGCAGTAGAAGACTGGACACACTGTCACACCGAGCAGTTGAGGAGTCATAATCGGAGCATGCTCTTCAGTCCTAGCTTGTAAGTGGTGGTGAGGATTGACTCCACACTCTAGGAGCTCTTGACTGGTGAGGTCCATTCATACCCTTAGCACAGGACTCACCAGTGTTTGTCTGCTTTAGCTTTATTTTGTGGCCCCAGTGACTGCAGGGCTTACCAGTGTCTGCTTTATTATTCTGTAGTCTATTTAAATGAAAGAAATGATAATTTATGAAAAGTGTATATATGTATGGGTCATTAACTTTAAAAAATTTTGGAGCCAGCCTGGTCTACAGCTTTGGTTTACAGAGTTCTTGGACAACTAGGGCTGTTAAACACAGGAACCCTGTCTCAGTGCCCCCCCCCACTCCCCCCACCCCTTGTATTCTGTTGTGCTTGACTGAGCCTTTCAGTCCATCCTGCTGTGCAGGCCCCTCCCCCACCCTAATTTAGGCCAGCAATATGACTGAGTTGGGAGACTCAGAACTACCTTTTTCTTTTCTTTTCTTTTCTTTCTTTCTTTTTTTTTTTATGGAGACCGGGTTTCTCTGTGTAGTCTTGGCTGTTCTGGCACTGGCTCTGTAGACCAGGCTGGCCTTGAACTCAGAGATTTGCCTGCCTCTGCCTCCTTAGTGCTGGGATCAAAGACGTGGGGTACCACAGCCTAGCACTCTTTTTCTTTTCAATGACAATTGAAAAAAAGATAATAAGATTACCATGAGCATGAAACAGTGATTTATTTGGGGGTATGGGACAGTGTCTGAATGTCTTCACTTAGTTGTTGGTTTGGCTCAGAATTGGGAAGGCAGAAGAATGGGTGTACATTGAAATGTTACATTTTAGAAAATAACATGTTCAGACTTCTACTAGGGAGACAAAACACACACTCTTTCTCTCTCTTCCTCCCCTCCCTCCCTCCCTCCCTCCCTCTCACTCACCCACCCACTCTGTCTACATAGGAAGCCCATGACAGAGCAAAGTATGGATACCACCAAAGTCAGTCTGGTGAGCCAATGAGTTTTATTGGGGCTGCTCAACAGGAATATGGGCAAGGGGTTACTTACAGAGCAGAAATGCCTTAGACAGCTACCTCACCAAAGCTCACAAACAGCTGGCAACCTGAACCTCATTGTACAGTGTGCAGGCCGCTCAGCAGGTTGGAAAGTATCCATCCCAGGTGGCTCAGTTCATCTAAACCTCTTCCAGGCAGCTCTGCTGCTCTGGTCTAGAGTGACTGAGCAGTCTGTATTGTTTACTCTGGAGAGTCAATTTCAAGGACTTCTGGAAACTATTTTGAGTTGCTTGCTTTCTGTCTTAAGGAGCTTCCCTGCAGGATGGAATGCTTTGATCTAGGAGGAAACTGCTATACAACATCAAGCAGTATAGGTAGTTGTGATATTTTGATGATGAAAATGAAGCATTGAAGTCCATACAGATTCCTGGTCTCTCTCCCCCTTGAGAAGGGTGATTAAATTTGCTCTCTGGATAAGCATAGAGATAAAAGGGCTGACTGTGGAGACTCTTGAGTATTTTACAGAGAATAGTCACTGAGACAGACACTGTTGCCTGTGTACTCTCTTATTGGACATCTTTGTCTCAGTTGTTGATTTTGACATGTTTGTACAGTTGCTGTAGGCTACTCATAGTTATCCAGATGAGAAATCAGTGACAAATGTGGCTTTCTGTTGTGATAAGTGTAGGAGTTGTAGGGTATAGTTAAGTGAAGGAGATGGTAGTTGGCCATTGAGAATTTCTCCCCTTTTTAAATGTAACTCTGGCTGGTTTGGAACCCAGAGGTCCATCTTCCTCTCATGAACCACCTCACCCAGCTTAAAATACAAGTCTCAGCCAGGCAGTGATGGCACACACATTTTAATCCCATGTGAGTGCTGGAAATTAAACCCAGGTCCTCTGTAAGAGCAGTAAGTGTTCTTAACTGCTGAGAAATCTCTCCAGTCCCTAAAAATAATTTTTTTTTTAAGGAAATTATTTTGCCATGCAGTGGTGGTGCTTGCCTTTAATCCCAGCATTCAAGAGGCAGAGGCAGGTGGATCTCTGTGAGTTCATGGCCAACCTGATCTACAGAGCGAGTCCTAGGACAGTCACGGCTACCGAGAGAAACCCTGTCTTGAAAAACAAATAAACCAAAAAAACCCCAAAACAAAACAAATCCCTCAAAAATTTGTGAAGTACTACTTTGGCTTTTTATTTTGTGGAGTTCGTTTCTCTCTCTCTCTCTCTTTCTCTTTCTCTCTTTCTCTCTACCTGTTATGATTTAATTTTGCAGGGCCTTGTGTGACAAAACACCAGATTAGTGAGTTAAATTATAGAGCAGTGTCTGTTCTTCCTGTTAGAAGAAAAGGCAGATATTGGGCCCATCAGAACTAAGTCTTGAACTCTGGAAGAGGAAAGAAAACTCATGGCATAAGGGTGATGATGTTTAGAGGTGGGATGAAGAGGAATGTGGTCAGATCAGCTTTCATGGGGCTCTGATGAAGGGGTTGTTATTTGGGATTGGAGAGATGGTTGAGCAATTAAGAGCTATTCCTGGGCGGTGGTGGCACACGCCTTTAATCCCAGCACTTGGGAGGCAGAGGCAGGCGGATCTCTGTGAGTTCGAGGCCAGCCTGGGCTACAGAGTGAGTTCTAGGAAAGGCGCAAAGCTACACAGAGAAACCCTGTCTCGAAAAACCAAAAAAAAAAAAAAAAAAAAAAAAAAAAAAAGCCGTTCCTGCTCTTGCAGTGGCCCTGGGTTCAATTCCCAGCACCCACACTGCAGCTCACAACTACCTGAAACCTAGTTCCAGAGAATCTAATCCCCTCTCTTTGTCTCTGCAGGACACCAGGCATGCCTGTGGTGTATACACAGGCAAGCATTTATATACCTAAGATAAAAGTAAAATTTTATTTTATTTTATTTTATTTTTTGGTTTTTTCGAGACAGGGTGTCTCTGTGTAGCTTTGTGCCTCTCCTGGAACTCACTTGGTAGCCCAGGCTGGCCTCGAACTCACAGAGATTCTCCTGGCTCTGCCTCCCGAGTGCTGGGATTAAAGGCGTGCGCCACCACCGCCCGGCGATAAAAGTAAATATTTTAAAAAGGAGATGGTGGTAGTGTCTGTATGGGAGGAGGTAGCCATAGGGCAGCATTTAATTACCAACATCTCCCTGGATGGGGAGAGAAAATTAGGTGTTAATGGCAAGTGGCACAAAGAAAAAAGAAATGCGTTTGTGAAAAGATAGGAGATAAAGGAAGTCTTACTACAGACATTTAGCAGTCTTGAAAAAGGAATTACCAGATAAGAAATTAATATAACCTGCCAGTCAGAGATTTCTGAAGAAAAGGGAGGCAGAGGATATTGTAACAACTTAGGAAGTTCAATCTTGGTGGGAAGAGCTTGCTGCTGACTACAAGGGCAACTAGCTTTTCTCCTTGCTAGTGAGAATGGGTTTAGTACCTAGGTCAAACATTCCTTCTGTAGCCTACATCTTTATTCTCCATTTTTTTTTTTAATTCCTTTGCGTTTCTATTTGGTTATTAGTTTTGTTTCTAAGGAAGAATTTTGGCTGGATGACTGTCCTGATGCCAGCAACCATACCATACAGAGTTCCCATAGAAACACATGGTTTTCTGAATAGGTTGAACATACATCTGTGAGAAGGATTTGGTTTATGTGCTTTGGTTAACTGTAGGTGAAATTTTCAATGGAGTTTGTGGTGTGCCAACAAAGAAAGTTTTAGGGTGTGAGGCCCTTTCTCAGCATAGGAGGAAGAAAGACGGCATGACGTAAGGAAAGGATAAAAGTAGTTTGTTTTATAGGTGAGGTGGAAACAGGCCTGGAGGGAGGAAAAGAGTAAAAGAAGGGTGGGTGTAAGAGGAGACCTGGGAGAAGAGGAGTAATGGTGGCATGGTAGCCTAAAGGAGAAGGAATGCTGCAGGAGTGGGGTGGGCGCTGCTCCAGGGGGAGCAGAGGCCAGTCAGCTGAGCACAGCAGACAGGGAAGCCAGTCTGCACCTGTGGTCTCCAGAAGGCGGGGGACAGGAAGGACATTAAGATCCTTGCAGGGCTAGAAGGTGCTTGGTTTGCTCATGTACTTGACTAAGCCATAATTGGAGAAGGCCATTCTCTGAGGTGCCGTGTGGATCACTTGTGCGGTTGTTTCGCTGATGCTAAAAATACGTGTAATCTAATCTTACCTACCTAATCTTCTAGTTTACTTGGGAAATAGGAACAGAATGTTTAGTGTTCCTGCTTAAAACTGTATTTGTAGTTTTTTTGGTGTCCAAGAATTGTTTAGTTCTCTTTAGTATAAGATGGATTACACCGCAAGAGATAGACCTGTGTGCTTTCCAAATTCTGCCTATAATTTTTTTTTTTAGTTTATTTTAAAAATTTTATGAGTGGCCGGGCGGTGGTGGCGCACGCCTTTAATCCCAGCACTCGGGAGGCAGAGGCAGGTGGATGTTTGTGAGTTCGAGGCCAGCCTGGTCTACAGAGTGAGATCCAGGAAAAGGCGCAAAGCTACACAGAGAAACCCTGTCTCAAAAAACCAAAAAAAAAAAAACAAAAAAAAAAAAAAAACAAACAAAAAAAAATTTTTATGAGTGGGCTGGAGAGATGGCTCAGCGGTTAAGAGCACTGACTGCTCTTCCAGAGGTCCTGAGTTCAATTCCCAGCAACCACATGGTGGCTCACAACCATCTGTAATGAGATCTGGTGCCCTCTTCTGGCTTGCTGTCATATATGCTGTATACATAATAAAAAAATAAAATCCTAAAAAAAAAATTTATGAGTATCAGTATTTATGTATGTATGTGTTCCATGTGCCCATGGAAGTCTGGAGAGGGCATTGAATCACTGGAACTGGAGTTGTGATGGTCGTGAGCCCCAACATGTGGACGCTGGGAATCAAACCCAGGCCCTTTACAAGAGCAACAAGTGCTCTTAACCTCTGAGCCATCTCTCCTGCTCCTGTTATGTATAGTCTGGTAAAGTTCAGACTGGCCTTGAATTTGTGATCTTCCTACCACAGTCTTCTAAGTGCTGGGATCATGTAGGTTACCATACCCAGCTTGAATTGTATAAACTTATGTTTTTAGCAAATACCCCAAAGTTGTTACAGCCTAGTAACACATTATATCATTAGTTGCATAGTTTGTTACCTGTGGGTTTTAAAGTATTTGCTAGAAAGCAATAGTGCTACTGTAATTTTACATAGTTTTATTCACATAAACCAACATTCTAAGTCTTAAGGGTTTTTTGTTTGTTTGTTTGTTTTTGTTTTTCCAAGACAGTTTCTCTGTGTACCCCTCCCTGGATGTCCTGCAGCTCACTCTGTAGACTAGGCTGGCCTCGAACTCAGAGCTTGCTTGCCTCTGCCTTCTGAGTGCTGGGATTAAAGGTGAGGGCCACCACCGCCTGGCTTAAGTTGGGTTTTAAGTGCTATTTTGTAGCTAGAGTTTTTCTGCCTGGCCCACAGTCAGGACAAATCTCTCTCACCTGCCAGTTCCGCAGCCGCTCAGACCCAACCAAGTAAACACACAGAGACTTACATTGGTTACAAACTATATGACCGTGGCAGGCTTCTTGCTAGCTGTTCTTATATCTTAAATTAACCCATTTCTATTAATGTAATAGTTGCCGCATGGCTCGTGGCTTACCAGTATCTTAACATCTTCTCATGGTGGCAGCGTCTCTCTGCCTCAGCCTTCCACTTCCCAGAATTCTCCTCTTTCCTTGTCCTGCCTATACTTTCTGTCTGGCTACTGGCCAATCAGTGTTTTATTTATTAACCAATCAGAACAACACATTTAACATACAGAACATCCCACAGCGCTATCTTTCTCCTTGCTTAGCCCTAGCTCAACCTTGGCATTAGTTGCTTCATCTTAGAAATTGTCCACCAACCTTGGGAAGGTGGTGGCCGGCAGGACAGCACGGTTAGGAGGCTCTCTCTTTAGGCAGCACCTTGTTTTTTTTTTTTTTGTTTTTGTTTTTGTTTTTGTTTTTGGTTTTTTGAGACAGGGTTTCTCTGTGTAGCTTTGTGCCTTTCCTGGAACTCACTCTGTAGCCCAGGCTGGCCTCGAACTCACAGAGATCCGCCCTGCCTCTGCCTCCCAAGTGCTGGGATTAAAGGCGTGCGCCACCACCGCCATTACCACCTGGCAGCACCTTGTTTTCAGGGGTGTAGAAAAGCTTTCTTCTTCATAAATATCTTTTTCATGGATTGGCAGACTCTAGTCTTAGAAAGCAGAGATGGATTGTTGATCAAAATTGAGAAGACTAGCAGATGGCAAAAGGACTTTTGCTGTTTTTGAATCATAGTCTTTCTGTGAAACTCATAGTGACATAAAACTTCCCATCATTTTGCCTTATGGCTTCTGGCTTGAAGGAGATGACAACTTTGAATAGTCATTCTCATATTTGATTTCCATTGTTAATGTTATCTTTAAGAAATTTGCCAGGCATGGTGGTGCATGACCTTAATCCCAGTACTAGGGAGCCAGAGACAGGTTGATCTCTTGTGAGTTTGAGGCCAGCCTGGTCTACAGAGTGAGTTGCAGGATAGCCAGGGCTACACAGAGAAACCGTGTCTTGAAAAAAAATTATTATTACTATTTGTGTGTGTGTGTGTGTGTGTGTATGTGTATGTGTATGTGTATGTGTGTATGTATGTGTGCGTGTGCATGTGAAAACAACCTGTGGGAGTCAGTTCTTTCCTTGCACCATGTGGGTCCTGGAGATCATACTCAGGTCATCAGACTCAGTAATAAGTGCCTTGATCCACTGTGGTCTAAGAGTTAATGACTTTAGAGCTGATTAAGTGGAAGCTTAAAGAAGTTGTATATAGATAGGCTTTAATGCCTTGTGAGGAAGGTTTCTTGTGATATATGCTATTTCTTTTCTCCCTTGTTTTGAGATTGGGGGCTTCCTGGGACTGCCTCCTGTGGATAGATGTTCGGATACTCTAAAGTTTACAGCCGAATATCTTGGAGTGATCCAAGAGTACTAGTTCCAATTGACCTCATTTATACTTGACTGCTGAAGGCTGAGGTGCAGTACTATTGTTCAACATATTGACCTCTGCTTATTAAAGTATGTGAAAAGTAAGCTAACTTTATTGTTATGTGATGTTTTCATGCTTTGAAAATAGAAGGGAGTGGGTAGGATAAAGCAGGGATCATTTCTGAGTCCTGATGGTTTAAGGTAAGTGAATGCTTAATAGTTTGAGTTTTGTTACCATGCCTGTTGACTTCTTAAAGTAAACATTGAAAGATTGTACTTTTGTGCATGATAGGTATGTAATATTCATAATGCTGACGTGAAGCTTTCCCCTTTATTCTGAACACTAGGTACGCTCTATGGATGAATTAAATCATGATTTTCAAGCACTTGCTCTGGAGGGAAGAGCTATGGGCGAGGTAAGTGAGCTGGTGTGGTTGAAAGTAGGTGTTCTTAGGAGAAGCTTGGAGTTGTCTTTCATCAGATGTGTCTGAATCTAGTCTCTAGAAATATGTGCTTGCTTTTCCTTGTTGCCATCCTCACAGTAGAATAGGATGCTGGAGAGTTGTGCCAAAACTACTGGTATGGGATGAATATTAACTTAGTCCAGTTACTTAAACAACAAAGCACCAAAGTATGAGCACACATTAATAAATGTTGATAAGTTAGATGTAATATGAGTGTCCAAACATTTTGATATCCATCAATTGTTCTTACCTTCACCTCATTTTTTCAGTGGCTAGGTGCTTTGGCAGTAGGAAAGGGAGTTTTAGCTGTGCTGCTAATCAGGGGATGTTAGTGGCCTGTTTAGACGAGTGCCTTTGTAAAGGATAGTACCTACGGCTCCATTGTGAATGCAGGATGCTCCTTAGGTTTCTGGTCAAATACTTACAGATAGAGATCTCAGCTAGTCATCTAGAAACAAGCTAGAATCCAGAAACAAGAACTTTGGTTTCTTTGTAGTGTTTTAATTTTTTTTTGTTCATTATATTGTAAGTAGAGTTAACATTGTTTAAAAGGGGAGTGTAGTTAAAGTACACCCAACCTCTGAAGGTTCTGCTTGTTGACAGGAATTGTACTGATGACAAGTACGATAGACTATATTCAAATGTCAAGCTGAAGACTGCATAGATTCATTCCTAAGAGGCCATTTGCTCATGGCTGTCGTTCTGGGCAGTAACTTTGGTTTTATCTCTTTTGTTCTGCACTTGAAAGTTCTCCTGTCTACTTTAATGTTTGTAAGGAGGGTGAATGGCTATACTTTTAGATAACATTTGTGTGGTTTCGGGAATGCTGTTGGTCCAGGCATTGTGCTGGGTTTGGAAGATTTAGAAGTAATGCAGTCCCTTTGCTGGGTTTACACTGAGCGCTCCAGGGTTGCTTCTGTGGTAGCATTGAGTAGTCACAGGCTTGTGCTGCTTTGCCCCTGGGATTCTTGCTCTTTTTGTTGAAAGATTTTTGTTTTGAATTTTTTTGAATTTTCTTGTGTTCAGAGAGGCCAGTTTCTGCCTTCCAATCTTGGGTTCTGAATTTTAGGCAATCCTAGGTGTTGTTGTGTTACCTGTGCCTGCCTGCTGTCATTGGAGCAGCATGTTGTGATAAACTTCACATGGTACTGGGTAAAAAAACTTCGTTACTTAATTTCTAGAGTCAGTTTAAAGAGAAAATTAAGAGATTTGTTAGCTAGTAAATATGGAAGGATAAACTATTTTATCTTCTCCCTATTCCTGTGATTCTAACCTATTTTTTGTTAAAAGTCCAATTCTAAAACTGAGTATTGTTGGCTCATGCCTTTAAGCCCAGCATTGAGACACTGAGGCATGAAGAGTT
>NC_081417.1:142247572-142258980 GCF_949786415.1 Peromyscus eremicus
CTGCAAGATGAGAAGCAGAAAGCAGGAGAGTTCAGACCCATGCTTCTCATGACCAGGTACAGATGGCTGTAAACGCGCTGTGGGTGGGCCTGTGCCTGGGTTACCTGGGAGTTGTGAGTGGGCGGCAAATGAGCTGGTGGAGGCTGTGCGTGGGGCTGGGCGTGAGGACTGACCAACGCTTCACCCCAGGTAGCTTTGTGGGTGGAATATCCTTGGTGAATGACATTTCCAGCTAAGCTGGTCAGGTCTGCACGGTCATCAACGAAGTAGGAATCATCACCCTGCATCTTATGACCCTGGTCAGTTTGGGAGTCTTAGCCACTTGGTGCTGGGCAGTGGATCTGGGTTGTTTAATGTTCTTTTCGCGGCCAGCTAGCAAGACAGACTCAACCTCAGCAAGGTGAAGGGTAGGAACTTCCAGAAAAATCCCTCTGACTTCCACATGTGTACCATGGTTCTCTCTTTCCCTCTCTCCACTTCTCTCTCCCCCCATCTCCCTGTCTCTCTCATTCCCCCTCCACAGACACACAATTTTTTTTAATGAAAAATTTTCAAGTCCCATCCAGGCCCCTTGGAGCAGAAACCTCATCACCCTGGCATCTCTGCCAGCAGGTCTCCAGGTAACCCAGCCCAGCTGATGCCTGCTCCCAGACACAAGTTGTCCATGTGAGGGTGAACCTTGAGCCAGGGCTGGCTGAGTCGCAAATCCCGAAAAATACCAGGACTGCCTCTTTCCTAACTACCCTCCCAAGCCTGCAGGGCCCTTCCCTCCAGTCCCTGAGGGATATCCTGACAGGTTTGGAACACTTCACTCCAGGCACAGCCTGTCCAGAGTAGCAGCTGTGTAGCCTGACCCCTTCCCTTTAAGTCTGCAGGATCAGTCCTCTCACCTGTGAAATGGGAATATTCCAGTTATTCCATAAATGTGGTCAGGGTGCCTGGGTCACACCAGGCACTGCCCTGTTGGCAGGGACAAAGAGTCAGCAGAGGGGTCCCTGCTTGAATACACAATATTGCTGAGTCCCAGGCTTGGTGGAGGTGGGAGGAAGGACTGTGGAGCACAGGAAAGATTCTGTGCCTCTTGGGAGCACAGTAAGACTGTAGGAAGTGCTGTCAGGTCTCCAGGCTCTAGGCTCTGAGGTCGGAGGCCTTGACTCTCCTCTCCCCAACTCCCCCCCCCCCACACACACACAGCCCTAAGGGATGAGACTGTTGCCCAGCATCACGTACCTTGTTGGGGAGGGGACAGGTCCTGTCCTGATCCTTTGCTTCTCCATTACCCCAGCTGTGACTCTGTGATTCAGCCCTTGGGGTGCCTCCCCAAGGTTGGAAGGGCATCCCAGGTCATGCCCTATGACCTCGGTGCTAGGACCTGCCAGACCACCAAGTTCATCTTCCTTGTCCCAACCTGTCTCTGCTCTATCTGCCAGAACCCTGTCCTCTCCCTGCTGATGCAGAAGGCGTGATGGCCATGCTGAGTGTGGATCCCAAGGCTGTGTCCATTCCCAGCATGGACACCGCCACTGAGTTTCACCTCAGCCCTACTCAGGGACAATGACATCAAAATTGGATCCTTGTTGATGGAGTAAGAGATTTGCATCAAAGTGGGGGTTATGGGGGGGGGTCTGTGGCCCTTCCTCTCTCCCCTCCTTCCACCTACATATCCAAGGACTCCTCCATCACCTTCTACCAGCCCCCTTGGTTTCCTCCACAGCCATTTTCAGTCTCCATGATGAGCCCAACATGCAGATCCACGCCATAACACTTGGTGTTGAAGGGGAGCCATGCAGGTTGGGGATGTATGGGTCAGCATGGCTACAACAAGAAACACCCTGGTCTGTGGTATTGTATTCCCCCAAATATTGTGCATGCTAATAAACTTATCTAGGGTCAGAGACAGAGCAGCCACAATATTAAACATAGAGGATAGGCAGTGGTAGCACATGCCTTTAATCCTAGCATTCCAGAGGCAGAAATCCATGTGTTCAAGGATACAGTCAACCATGGTGACTCATGCCTTAGTTCCCAGAAAGCGAGCCTTTAATCCCAGGGATTGGTGGCAGAAAGCAGAAAGATATATAAGGAGTGAAGACCAGAAACTAGAAGCATTTGGCTGGTTAAGCATTTGGCTGGTTAAGCTTTCAGGCTTTGGAACACAGTTCAGCTGAGACCCATTCGGATATGAGGACACAGAGGCTTCCAGTCTGAGAAAACAAGACCAGCTGAGGATCCAGCAAGGTGAGGTAACTGTGGCTTGTTCTGGCTCTGATCTTCCAGAGTTCACCCCAATAACTGTCCTCAGGTTTGATTTTATTAATAAAGACTCTTTAAGATTCATGCTACTACACTGGTCTGCTAGTCACTTTTACTCACTGAGATTCCAAGCAAGACTTCTAGCTGGCTCCTCCTTGGAGCAGACTCCAAACAGGGATGAGTTCCAGATCTTTCCATCTGAGATGTTGCCACCTTGTCCCGTGGCTCACCTTCAGAGGAGGAGGCTCCCTGACCACTGCACTCCTTCCAGGCCTCTGCGGCCCTTCCTTCAACTTTGCTTTAGAGGACAGCCCATCTCCATGTGTACACAGCTCAGTCTGCGTTAGGAGACCTGTTTTGTCCTGATACACTTGTGACCTGGGGTTACTGAGCTGGTCCTTTCTGTCTCCTCAACTCCTAAATTTCCTATTCTCTTCTCTGATATGAGCTTAGAATCTTCCAGGAGTCTCCTCTGTCTCTCTCAGCTGCCTGTTGTAAGGCTGCTTGGGTCCCAGCCCCCTTTAAAAAGAACTATCTTGCCCCGTCTTCATCCATGCTCATATGGCCTCACTGTGGATTTCCCCAGTGCAGGGCTATCATCACTCAGAGCACCAGCCAGCACCAAGTACCCCACTGTGCTCAGTCAGCCTGTTTCTTCATCTGCAAAGTGGGACTGTTAACCAACCCACCGGGTGGGTAAGGGCTAATACAGTTATGCAAATGGGGAGTCCATAAAGCAGCTCTGGTTCCTCCCACCCCAGGACACTTTGCACCCTGTCCCACTAGATGCTTTCTCCCAGCCCTCCCCCAGTTCCGGTCTAGATCTGTGACTTCTCTGGCCAGGAGCATGTGTCCGAGTGACTGTATGAAGTTTTCCTGCCAGACCTCAAAGACTAGACAGCTCTCTGTGAGGAGACACCTCTCTCCATGACCGTCCCCCACTGTCTCTTTGTGTGTGTGTGTGTGTGTGTGTGTGTGTGTGTGTGTGTGTGTGTGTGCGCGCGCGCATGTGGAGGCCAGACAGTCAACTTTGGATAGCTTCTTCAGAAGCAATCAGCCTTGGCTTCTTGAAGACAGCCTCTCACTGGGACCTGAGACTCGTTCGTTCGTCTAGGTTGGCCGGCCTGTCCCCACCTCTGTCCTCTTCCCCAGCACTGGATTCACATGGGTGACTGGGGTTGAACTCACATCCTTCTGCATATGTAGCAAGTACTGCACCAACCGAGCCTCCTCTTCAGCGCCCTGACTGTCTCTTTTTAGTCATGAGATCCCATGTGAGCAACGCCAGGCCGGAACACACGGACCAGAGCCACGCCAACTATCAACAGTGCAGGCCACTGACTCAGGAGAAGCCTCACACGACTAGCCGACCAGAACTGTCACTTCTCGAAGATACATGAGTGTGCAGGGTCCCAGGCTCCCAAGGCTCGGGGCTTCACACAGAGGAGCTGTGTGTCCAGCAGTAAACTTACAGAGCAGACCTAGTGCCTGTCACAGCAGACGCTTGGTGTAAGCCACCCTCCCACCCTCCCAGGGGACTCCCAGGAAAAGCAGACACAAGGATTCCTGACCATGTGTGCATGAGCTGTACAGACAGTGGAGGGTGAAAGGGGTCTGAGGTCAATTCTGGGGACCCACTGCCTGTGGGATACGAGGAGTAGGTGGTGGATTGTCCTGCAGCCATAATGGTCAGCTGCTAAACTGCCTGGCTTCAGAAGATGGAGGAGAGCCGTCTTTGCATCTGTGTGGACTCACTGGCAAGTGGAAGATGCATCTTTTACAATTCACCCTGCCAGATCCCCGCTATTTATCTCAATAAACGCCAGGGAGATTTTTTTTTTTCTTTCTCTCTCTCCTTGCTATAAAATGCTCAGGGAGCAGTGTGGGGAGAAGATGAGGGATGGATACACAGGGAAAGCTTGTTTTAGAGATTTCTATAAATTCCATCAACCGTGAGCCCCACTGAGCAGAGATGAGTGAGGCAGGGGAGGGCATGAGAGTGGAGGAAGGCTCTGGTCACCCCAGGCCAGGGGGACAGCTGGAGGAAAGGAAGTGGTGAATGCCTACAGTAGTCCTGCTTCTCTTCCCCCTGGGCCCTGCTCTGTGCCCTCAGTGAGAGGACACCATCTTCTAGTGTGTGTGTCCCTGGCATGAGGTCCCCCTGGGTCTGTACCCCTTTCCTACCCTAGCCCCTGTTTGCCCAGGTCTTGATTCCCAGCACAATACCTTGTAGAGAGCCGTGCACCGCCGTGCCTCAAAGATGGCGCAGCATCTGGCTTCTGCCTTCCCGATGGCAGATGCTCCTTATTTGGCTAAGGCTAGGATCTGGCTTGCTTCTGCACACCTGGACCTAATCTGGCTTGCTTGCGTATGTCTGACCCTAGCGGCATTGTCCACGTGGCACCACGGGGTTGATTGCCCAGTGGCTATAAAGGGCGTGGGCTGGCTTTCCTGTGAGAATGACTGTGTGGGTGACTGTGAGTGAGAATGAGAGAGAGAATGGGAGAGTGAGTATGAGTGAGGGAGAGAGAGTGAGAGTGGAGAAGAAAATGACTTTCCCCGGGGTCAGAAGATTGTTCAAGGTTCCTGAATAAACTGCTTGGAGAAGAGCCTGGCGTCGCGTCGTCCTTGCTGGTCGAGGCGGACGCGACAATACCTACCTCCTTTCAAGGCCTCTGCAGACCTCCAAGCCCATGCTTCTCCTCCAAAACCTGTCCACACATTCATACAAGCACCCCAGGCGAGCACCTCAGAGTCTCGGGGGAGCACCTTAGAGTCCCAAGGGAGCACCTCAGAGCCCCAGGGGAGCAAAAACAGCTGTTGGGGTAACTTGGGATGGAGAGAACTTCTACAGTTTGCAGATGTGGCAGGACCTGTGATCAAAGCCCTGTGAGCGGGGACAGAGCTAAGGCTGGGCTGAAGAAAGACATATTCTCCAGCCCTGTAAGTGAGAGGGTGGGCTGGCCTGAGGGTCCTGCCACTCACTGCTGTTCCTGCCTTCCTAGTCCTGAGTGAGTCCCTGCAGCCAAGCCCAGGGACTTGCTCCCACCCTACAGGTGGAAAAGCCTGAAGCTGAGATGGCAGAGCCAGGATTAGAATCCCATGGCCACACCAGCGCTGTACTGATAGTGAGAAGCCACCTAGCACAATGGCTCGAACCTGCATGGGCTTCCATCAGCCTGGGTGTGGACCATCTCGGCCCTTCTCAGCTGCACGGCCTGTAGTTCCCCTTTGGGTATACTCACTCCCTAGCTCCTTACCTATATGTTGGATAAGAATCATCTCTCAGTCTGAACCTGCAGTTCCCAGGCCTCCAAGCTCCCGGACAAGAATATTGCTTTCCCATTTGATACTGGATTTAAAAACTAATTTGATGGCCCAACCTGGTCTAAAGCAGATGAAGTTATTCACAGTCTACCCTGGACCCATGCCAAGGTGTAGCTGAGCCTCTGGGTCTGGGAAGGCTCGTGTCTCCAGCAGCACCTCGCAGCATCCGTCAGAGGACTCTAGTGCAACCCTCAGTTCCGCCAATAAATCAATCACAAGGACAAAGAGAGAAATCAGAAGGCGGAAAATCAGTGTGGAGACCGTAAAGGATGTGTGGGCCAATCACGGCATGTCAAATTCAAGTGAGACAGAGTCAAACAAACTGTAAGATGAAAGAACCAGGCAGAGTCCCTTGCCTGCAGCTGCTGTGAGCTGTGTCAGGAGAGAAGCCTGGTGACATCTAAGGCAGGGCCATGACCATCTCCAGGGCTTCAGGGCCATGGGAGAGGAGCCTGTGCAGGACCCTGAAGAACCACTGAGTAATCAGTGCTAGGGAGGTTGGCTGGAGGGGGGCTGAACCAGATCCCACGCTGGGAAGAAAGGGTGGAAAGTAAGGCAGAAGTAGGAGCTGGGGACCTCTCCAAAAATTCTTTAGCAAGGACCTCAGGAAGCATCCATACTCCTACAGCCCCTGACGCCTGCATAGAGATCAGTCATCAACTAGCTTCGCACTGACATCTGCACACTCACTCCGCGTGCACATAGTCAAGCTTGTGCCCAGATGAGTGGTAGTGTGCTAGAACCTCCCTTACCTCCTGAAGAGAAGGACCCTGCTGCAGAGCAGGTGCTGGGTGACCAGGCCCAAGTAAGGAGGGTCACAAAGACCTCTGTGCAGGGTTGGAGTGGACCAGCAAGAAGCGGTAGGGCACTCAGGAAATACACTGGACACCTGTCCCCTAGCAGCATGCTGACTGCCTGGGACCAAGAATAGAGGGAGGAAGTGAGCAAGTATGAGCCTGTTCTCTCTCATCAACCCGGGAATGACTCTCAAGAAGCCCCCACTATTTTATCCCAGGATATAGCACCCTTTGGAAAAACGGATGCTTGCTGCCAGCTTGTCCCCTGATGACCCAGCTCTCACAGGCTGCTGTGCTAACTGATGGGGTGTTTGGTCCATTCTGTGAGCTGTGAATTATCTCCCTTGTTGGGCTCCAAGATCTCTCACCAAAGTCCCAGCCGTACGGCTCTGTTTCAGTAGGGTGAAGTTGTGTGGGGCACCCTAGTGGAAGCACCTCAGGGCAATGAGACAGTGGTCCTTCATGTCTCATGAGTTCCTGAGGCTGTGAAGGTCAAGGTTAAGGCACTGGGAGATTTGGTGTGGGCCAGGTCTTTTCTGGTTCACGGCTGCCACCTTCTCACAGGACCAGTGTTAATCCCACTCATGAGAGCGCCACCTTGTGGTCATATCTCAAAGGTCCAATGCGTTGAAAAGAAGTGCCTGAGAGACCGACTGGTGGATAGGCCCCAGGATCCTCACCCCCTCACGCGCCTTCCATTGGGTCCTTCCCTGCCCTACAGATCACCTCCTCCTGTCACACAGAGCATGCTGACAGGAGGCAGCGGAGGGCCTTGCTGCCATTTGTAGTACTTGCTCTTGCTCTCCTGATGATTGCCTGTTTTAGGACAGTCCTGAGGGGGTCACGTGAGGGGGCATCAAAGCAGGACTGCTGAGACCACTAGGGGTCATGTGAGTGAGCAGAGGCAGGTACTTCCACGCCATCCTGGAGATGACTGCAATCTGGCCAAGACTGGGCCCTCTAGCAAGCCCACGGGCTGCAAGCACCAGCCCGGGGCCCGGTAGGAAGCAGCTATTTAAGCCGCCCAGGGTTGAAGATGTCATACAGCCTTAGATCACTAGTGTGGCCACTCACCTGCCTGAATCCCCCTGGGGGGCCTCATTGCTTTCAGGATAATCCCTAGAGTTATACCAGCTGGTCAGGGGCTCCAGGTCATATTTCACTCTAATTACATGTACGACTTCAACACGGAGAGCCTAATGGAGGGCTGGCTTAGTATTGTGTGTTATTTGTGGGAGGAACAGGGGAGGAAAGGAAGTAGGATGGAAGGAAAATAAAGAAGGAAAGAGAGAGAAAGGAGGGGGGGAAACCAACCCCAAATCCCTCATGTTTACTGACCCCCTTACGTTCAGCCCCATAAAAAACAAAGTGACCGTCTTGAGCAACGAAGGTATACATACACAGCTGGACAGAGCCACTCAGAGGTCACGCTGGCTCAGGACAGCTGAGTCAGCTTAATCTTAGGATTTCACTGAGAATTCAGGGATGCATAGATCTCCCTCTCTCAGACCTGTTGGTGAGCCTCGGTCTGAAACCTGAAGTAGTCCGTAATCAATCACACGTGAAGCCATCCTGAAGCCCAAATCTACATGCAATGTGGCCACAACACAGAAAACTGTAAAGGGATAGACCGGGCACCCTGATCCAGCCACTCCTGAGGCCCACCACTGGACTGTTTCAGTCCCACAGGCTAGTAAACTTTATGGTTTTGGGAAGTTTGTGTCTTCTTTTGTTTCTAGAAACTAAAATGGTACTCCTTTGTGCTGGTTTCTTTGTTTGAATGTTTTTCTCCCTCCTCTTCTCTTCAGCTCTGCTGTCCAAGTCTGTTATCTCCATACGCTAGCCCGCCCCCCAGGTTACCCTAGGATACAGGAGGGGTTCTTGATTTTCACGGACTGGACTGTGTTCCTCCACATTCATACATCAAGGCCGAACTCCTGATGCGGTTGTGTTTGGAGACAAAGTCTTTAGAAAAAAATGAGATAAGGCGAGGTTCTCTGAAGTGTTTATCTAAATTGTTCTATTATTAATAAAAACCTGATAGATCAAGAAAGCAGCGGAGGAACAAACAGCTGACCCTCTCTCCCTACGCTTCCCAGATCAAAAAGGCCCACGAATCTTTCTAAGCCCCACCCTACTCTTTCCTGTGCCGCTCTATCATATCGTATCCTGGGTCCTCTAAAATCTCTACGGCTAATTCCAGTCAGCTAGTCATTGACTCCGCCCCCTGTTTCAAGGTTAAGTTTATTAACATCTTGGAGTGTCACAGCACAATCAAGTATCTTGCAACAGTTCCCCGGGTCCTATAGGGCGGATGGCCTTATAAGATGAGAGCCCCGCCCACCCACCCCCAAACCCCTCCCTCCCCTACCCCTTTCTCTTCCCACAAGCCCATGCCACACCAAGAAGCCGCCTTGTGAAGACCCAGCAAACAGGCAGCTGCAACAGTCCAAGGACAGAGGCCTCTGAACTGCCTCTGCTGCCACTTTATCTAGAAGCCAGTCTCCAGAATGGAGAAGGGATAGACTCCATGCTGTGTCAATCATAATCTTTTGATAGCTAAGCTGACTGTCAGCATCAAACCAATGACAGGGCTCAGTCACATGACAGCCTGGGCCTGAACACAGGAGACTTCCTCCCAGAGGGATCAGGGAAGACTTCTAGGAGTGGGTGACACCTGAGCCAGCCTTGGGATGGAGCCGACAGTGTCACTGGCTGAGAGCAGAGGAGCCTTTCATGCACAGAAGATACAGGTAAAGCCACAGGATGCGGTAAGAGGATAATTTGTATCACACCTGGAGTGAGGCTCTGGTGCTCAGCTGAGACCAGAGACCAGAAGTGCCCCGAGGTCACGATGTGATCAAATAACACACAAAGGAGAGACAGTACTCTGTGCTGACACCCGAGGACCCATCAGAAGCCTTCAGCAGAGAACAAGCCTTGGCCTTTGAAGTCACAGCCTGTAACATCTAAAGTCCCCGGGGCTCCAAAATGCTTAAGCCAGCAAACTCAGCACTGGCTGTTGACTTTAATTGGGTGGTACTTAATAGACTTGTTTGAACTCCAGTTACACAAATAGGCTGATGGTTTCATGAGGTCCGTGTAGGTGACAGAGCCAAGCTAGCGGGGGACAGCCAGCCTTCGGAACCACGCTGCCTCACACAGAATCCCCATTTTACACAGACTCTAGCCAGGCTAGATGACTCCTCCAAGGGAACAGGATCTGCCCCCAAGCCCAGCATCCATCGGATGCATCCTGACTCCCCATGGATGCTCCTGGGGACTCATACAGAGCCTGGGGACCAGCCCCAGATAAACCCCAGCCTCTCCTCCCCTTCCCATTACTTTATAGCCGGTTTGCTCATTGCATGGAATGGTTGTAAAGCGGCCACTGTCCCAGCATAGGTGAGGGCAGCTCTCAGGTCAGTGATGCAGCAGAGGCAGCTTGGCTTCCTGGGCAACAGTGAAGGGCTGTGCCAGTGACTCAGTTTCCCAGGGAGGCAGGGCTGACCTTTAGAGAGCTGTGGCATAGAGGAAGGTCAAGACAAGTGTCCCTTTGGCATTCTCCCTCTGTAGCCTTCAAGGCCAGATAAGATGTGTGTGTGTGTGTGTGTGTGTGTGTGTGTGTGTGTGTGTGTGTGTGTGTGTTCGCAGGCTCTCCATCTCTCAGTTGCTTGGTGGGAAGCAGGTCTGGAAAACTGGTCTCTGGAGGCTCCAAGATGCATCTGTCATGATTCAGGATCCAGGAGATATGAACTCAATTACCCAGTTCGGTCACTGCCCTGACAAAGTGGGACAGAGTTCCCAAGTTCATGGGCTTTTTACGGGGAAGTAAAGGAAAACGTGCATACTGTACAGGACTAACACCGCCAGGAGACAATCCTCAGTCCACTGAGACTCCCATAGATCCTTCTTACTGTGTAACTCTGGATGGAACTGTATACAGACCAGGCTGGCCTTGAACTCATAGTGATCAGATTGTCTTTGCCTCAGTGCTGAGATTAAAGGTGCCACCATGCCCAGCTTCCTTTCCTGTTTACAGGGAAGAGAAGCCCTAGGCATCAGGTAAAGCTGTGCTGACTGTCCTGACCATCAAACATGACTGTGGAAGTATGCAAAGGGACACAGGCTGAGTCTTACCTACGCAAAGCTGAGAGTGTGGCTGGCATCGTGGTAAGTAAGGTAACTGTGGGCTCTGGCCCTTCCTATCTCATGTGTGGCAGAAGAGGACTTGGAGAGAGAGGCATCAAGATTGACATATGATGGCTGGTGAGAGAGCTCATTGGATAAAGGCACTTGGAACCAAGCTTCATGACTTGAGTTCAGTCTCTGGGGACCCACATGGTGGAAAGAGAATCAACTCTTGTGTGTTATACACACACGCACTGTGGCATACATGTGCCCACACACTTGTATACACACACACACAAAATAAAGAAGTATGATTTTAAAAAGATTAACATATGCTGGGGAGATGGCTCAGCTGGTAAAGTATTTGCTTTAAGAGTATGAGGAGCTGAATTCGAATCCCCAGAGCCCACATAAAGCTGAGCACACTAGCACACATTTGTAATCCCAGACTTTCTAGGCAGACACGGGGGACTCCCAGAACCTCACAGGCCAGCCAGACTGGTGTTCACAACAGAACATCAGGGACCAGTCTCAGATGAGGTGGAAGGTGGGGACTGATAACAGAGGTTGTCCTTGGACCTCCACACGATGCAGCGTGCCTGTGCTGGCATTCACACACACGGACAGGCACACACACAGACTAATATACTACAGAATATGGTTTACAAAAAGGCTGGAAACCCTTCCTGCCTGTGCTGCATTTAAGGCATAGAGCATGCAAGGTAAGTCCCCGTCTCCAAATGTGAATGGAATGAGGTAACAGAAAACCCAGAGGGTCCACAACCCGACCCAATATAGAGCCTTCAGGGACGCAGGGTCTCAGGATGGCTAGTGGCAGGCTGTAGCCATAGCGTCTCGTGAGAAGGTTCGTGTTTATCTTTGTCGCCTGGAAAGATGATG